>NC_139677.1:59857378-59913243 GCF_964106915.1 Podarcis gaigeae | reverse complement strand
AAAAAAATAGAAATCCCACAGCTATCTTGTAAGGTTAATTAAGGTGCCAACCTGAGCCTCACAAAATTCTTTACCAAGAAAGCAACAGAAAATAGACTTCTGTTTTCACAGCAGAGAAGATTTTCAGGAAACCAATACTTTGTGTGTGTGTGTGTGTGTGTGTGTGTGGAGGAGGGGTAATACCAGCCTCAGTACTTACCATTTTCTTGCTGAATACAGCTAGCTCTTATCAGTTTTAGCTACCAGCCTAATCTGCCCAGTTGCCACCCTGTCAGGAATCTGAACCCATATAAAACCCAGAAGGACTTGGTAATAGCATTTGTTGCCCCAGACGTCATCTGAGAAATATCTACTTGTCAGCTTGGCTCCAGACTCATTGCAGGAAAAGCTGAGCTCAGAATTTACAAAGCAGAAGTTTTGAGCTTACTGTTTAAGCCAGTGTTTTTCAACCACTGTTCCGTGGCACACTAGTGTGCCGCGAGATGTTGCCTGGTGTGCTGTGGGAAAAATTGAAAAATTCAAAAGATTTAAAAATAAAGTATTTTATAATTTTTCATATTTCTGTTTACTTACTATTTCATAATAAAGTAATTATAAAATACTTTCTTTGTGTTTATTTGATTCCTATTCAAGAGAATTACTTTATATATAGTCAATATAGGCACAGAGTTAAATTTTTTAACATTTTCTAATGGTGGTGTGCCTCGTGATTTTTTTCATGAAACAAGTGTGCCTTTGCCCAAAAAAGGTTGAAAAACACTGGTTTAAGCCACAGGACATGACCAGTTTCAGCATCTTAGGCTATGGTCCTGTAACCAGTGATCTGGGATTAAGCCCCATTGTGCTGACATTTGAGTAGATATGTATAGGCAGAAGCAGTTTTAGGGTTGCACAACCAGTGTGATTGCACTGGGTGCCACCCTGAAAGGGGCACCAAAACAATGTCTCAGAATGGAATGCAAGAGGTGTGGCAGAGCACTGAATTTTAGTGTTGCCACTGAAATTTGAGAGCCCAAAGTCCACCACAGGTATAGGATTGTTTTGTTAGGGTCTTTGACTTTCCAAATGCATTTTATTGTATGTAGAGCAAAACTGTATGCAGATTTTTAAATTATTTCCCTTGGATTTCTTCATCACCCCCCCAATAACTTGGTTTAAGGGAAAAGAGAACAGAATGTCTGGAAGAAAAGTTGAAATAATATTTTATGGTGAAGTTCTAAAGGCTCATAAATTTTCAACGTGAAGCAATGCATCAGAGGTTTCTGAAGAGTGGTCCAGAAGCTTCATTTGGGTGGTCCACTGTCTGTCAGAAAAAAATACCATTAAAAACCATACAGCATCTAGCACTTAATATTACACTTGCTAAAACAGAAAAATAATTAAGTGGTTTCCCAAGATCCTCAGCAGTTTTCAAGTGGTCAGAAGTTTGGGTATGCCTGCATTAGATGTTACTTGATTGGATTGGTGCTTATTTTGGCTATATCTGTTGCCTTTCTTAACAAAGAAGCACAGTGGGTATCTTACAAATATAGTTCTTCTGATTGAAGGACTGACTGTCAACACAAATCTTAACATCAGAACTATCCATAACTTTTAGTAAGAGGTGCAATGTGTATTTATTATATATAAAAACACCCATAGATTAATAGAACAGTGAATTTAAAAGTTAAGTTAAAGTGCTTAACAGCTGCACTTATCTGGTTATATGAAATTACCGAAGAAGGACAGCATGATTATTACTATATAATAAAGAACAATTCTCAGTGTTCACATGGCTGAATAGATTTCACAGCAGCTGAGCTTCTAAATAACAATTCAATATATTTAAAAACTCATACTGTGACTTGAAGATGCTGAATGTCAGTCTAAAATGAGTAATCGGTTTGCAGTAGAACTTCAGCTAAGAAGTAAGAAAACAGGTTTATTTGTGTATTTTTATTGGTTCAGCTGGTTCACAATCAAAACCATGGAACAAAATTTATCTGTATAACCAAAGCATTTCCTGCATATACTTGAAAAAAACCTAATTTTTTTTTCACATCTGCAATGAGTCCTGTTGGTGGTGCTACTGGTCTGTCACAGAAGACCTAGCCAATTTTAAAGTCTGTTTGATGCATCTTTAAAAGTAAATTCAGATTTGGCCACAGTATGTTCATGTGAGAGAACATAAAATGGTTGTAACGTTTTTTCATATATATATTTTTGTTATCATGCTCAGGTAATCTGTTTCTTATAATCTGAAACCTGGTCACGTAAACATGGGAAAGTATAGTAGAAACAATTGCTCATCTGACAGATGAAAGCCTAAATCTACAAGGGAAGCAGCAGTGGGGAAACATTAAATTAATAACTAGATTGCAATGTACAGGACTGAAACAAGAGACGGAGGCTTTACCAGCTTAGTGTATCAGAGGAGTGACAGAGCTAATTTCTTGGCAGAGAGTCAGATTTAGATAAAAGCTACAAGCTGGGCACACGCCGTTTCTCCTGTGACAGTTCCATGGGGATCTTCCCTTGATCCAATGCTTTCAACCTATAGGGTGGCTTTGGGTTGCCTACTTACTGATGTGTCTTTTCAAATGTTCATCCATTCCAACAGATGATCATTCATTTCTCCATCCAACTGCACATAAAATGTTCATGGATATCTCTGCTCTGTCACTCTTCCATAAGAGGATGTCAGACCTCGTGGCGTGTGCGAGATGAAGAAAGGCCACTCAGAGAGTCAAAATATGAACTTCCAATGTGATATAGTCAATTATACACTTTCTTGGGAGTGAAGAGGTAGAGCAATGAATGAAACATGGCATGGTGTAATATTGAAATGGTCAGAGTAGCAAGCAACCTGAATCTGCACAAATGCATCAGATTTCAACCTTGGCTGTCTTTAGGAAGATTTTGGAGAAACTTATATCAAGCTTTTAAAACAATGAGGGAAGGGGGAGAGAGAACAAAAAATACATATTTTAAAGAAATCATTTGATCTTTTCGCAAATATAGAAAGAGCAAAAAAGAATTCAGTGCAGCAATAGTTGGATAGAATATAAGGTTGGGTCAGAAGAACAACAGAGAATCTAGGACTTCTCTGTTTTTCTTTTACTTATATTACAGCTTGCTGGTAGTTTAGCATTATGGGATGCATCCATTTTGGGTTGAAAGTGGGCCATCATAGATCTCACTTTTAGAAAGAGCCGCTGCAAACTGCAGACATTCTTCTCCTTCTTTCCCAAAGAGTTGGCCACTTGGGTTCTTTCTGAACAAACTGTTTACAGAGCATTCATCCTGATTTGTTTGCTGGAAAGTTATGGCTGTGCACACACACAAGCTTTGATATGTACAGGGGGCATTTTCTAACTTTGTGCAAAAAAGTATTCTAAAGCAGCAGCTATTATCCATGTTATCTACACACAGATGGGCATCTGTGTGTTTATAACTTATTTTCAATAATGGACAGGAACTAGGTTGCATTAAACATGTCATCTTTGGAGTGAGCTCTTACCACTCTACTATGCTTTATTAATCTCCCTGATAATGCTATCTCCCAAATCCCAACAAGCCAATTTTGAAGAATAAGGCCAGATTCAAATTTTCATTTAGCAGCAATTCCCTTGCATATAACCATAGGTGCTATCTATGCAGAGCCATGGCAGCCTGGGCACCCACAAATTTTCTTTGAACCCAAGGTTCTATTTGGCGGCGGCACATCACAGTGACATCAGCATGTGCCCCGGGCACCCCCTGTTGTGGTGGCAAGGCTGTGCACCTGCATACAGCCTTAGGGTTACGGTCACTCTCTAGCGAATGAGATTCTAGCACTGAGTCAGGAGTAGACTGCTAACCCACAATGGTAAGAGTTTCTTTGGAAGTTATTTTCCAAAAGCACTGAATCACTGTGCACTGTCACCACATTTGTTTGGAGGAACCCAAACCTTCACATCCTCTCCATTGCTTTGGGGATACCATGCCATTCATATGGAAAAGTTTAAGAGGTGTCCGTTGCCATTTCAACAACATTTTTAAGGTACGAGCTTGAATTTTGGTTGACACTATTTTAAGGAGGGAGGAAACTGGACCTCATTGATCAGGGAAGTGTACACCCAAATCTTTTCTCCATGAATATGTCAGCACCTGAGAATTTCCCATCAGTTCAGCAATAAGGAGTTTATAAATTAAAGAAGCAGCTCCATCTTGATCTGGATTCGCCTTATAACAAAAATATCCATAAACAGTAAGAGATATTAGACCCCACCCCTTGCATACAAAACATTTCCCAAACGATAACACTTGAACAATTTGGAATCAATTTGGCTTGATTTCCTCTAATTGTGATTTCTCTGTTGCCCTCCCCTCAATTAGTGTTTGCACAGATCTGATTAGGCATTGTGAGACAGGGTGCTGTGCTAGACAGGACTATGGTTTGATCCAGGAGGGTTTTCTTAGGTTTTTATGACCATGTCATCTCTGTTGAATTGCTATATTAAAGGGAGAAAAGAGAGAACATCTTCAAAATATAAGAGCTTATATCCCAATAGAAAATCTGCATTATTTACTTTCAATTCTTCAAAGAGATGTGGCACAAGCTACGTTTCAGTACCTCATTTTGCAGAGAATTGGAAAGTGCACAGGGATTTTATCCTTCTAGTGAAGCATAACTGTGGTGACTAATAGAACCACTTATAGTAAAACAAATGACCACATGCTAATAGCCATTTGCTACATCTGAATGATGAATTTTAATGCTTTGAACACAGACAGTCTATAATCCATATAAGCAGCCATGTACACCAATGAAAATTGTAGGCACACAAAATTGCTATTCATTTGCTGAAAAATATCTTGGGAGCTAGAGATTTAATGAGATTGATGAATCAGTGTCATCTGGGCAAGAAATAATAGAAAACAATTTAATAATTAGAACTTCAAGGTCAGGCCAGTGATAGTTGATCAAGGTATTTGCATGAGCACTGCACATATATTTAACCACCTTTCCTCCAGCCATTGAATCATTGCTGAAAAGGCTCAACAGCAGAATGGTATGAGGACAGTCAAATTCCATGTGATACACAGAGGTTTAAATATGCAATTATTATTTTTAATTCAAATATAAAGGTAAAGGTAAAGGTACCCCTGCCCGTACGGGCCAGTCTTGACAGACTCTGGGGTTGTGCGCCCATCACACTCAAGAGGCCAGGGGCCAGCGCTGTCCGAAGACACTTCCGGGTCATGTGGCCAGCGTGACATCGCTGCTCTGGCGAGCCAGAGCCGCACACGGAAACGCCGTTTACCTTCCCGCTGGTAAGCGGTCCCTATTTATCTACTTGCACCCGGAGGTGCTTTCGAACTGCTAGGTTGGCAGGGGCTGGGACCGAGCAGCGGGAGCGCACCCCGCCGCAGGGATTCGAACCGCCGACCTTTTGATCGGCAAGTCCTAGGCGCTGAGGCTTTAACCCACAGCGCCACCTGCGTCCACAGCGCCACCTGCGTCAAATATGCTTTCCTTTAATTCAAATTGCCCATCAAAAAAACACATCACCCCCTCACCAATACATCACATAATGGCCTTTTGTTACAAAAATGAAAGGTACTATGGTCCTTATACCCACGGCCTTTGTTAAGAGCCCCCACTGCCTACTAAGGTGTCAAGGGCTAAATCTGTGATCTTTGGCACGCAAAGGATGCACTGGCCCCTCTCCTACAGATGCCCCAGATTAATAATATCATGCAATGCAACACGTAAATTTGAATCAGGAGCCAACTAGAACCTCTGGGATCAAATCTGAAAGGTATTTATTTAACCAGGTTGCGTAATTTGGTAACTCTGTTTTCACATGCACTTTGCTTTACATAGATCCAGTGTAGTATAGTGGTTAAGAGTGGTAGATTCGTAATCTGGGGAACCGGGTTCGCATCTCCGCTCCTCCACATGCAGCTGCTGGGTGACCTTGGGCTAGTCACGCTTCTTTGAGGTCTCAGCCCCACTCACCTCACAGAGTGTTTGTTGTGGGGGAGGAAGGGAAAGGAGATTGTTAGCCACTTTGAGACTCCTTCAGGTAGTGATAAAGCGGAATATCAAATCCAAACTCCTCCTCCCCCCCCCCACCCGGTGCTGTCATAACAATTTGTGGTGTACTGATTATTTTGTTCTATTGTGCAAAAACTGATAGTTTTAAATTTTGTAACATGTTTTTATTTTAAAAATTAAAGACAGGCAAGGTAGACATGTAGTAAAGAAATGCAAGTTCAAAAAGAAAAACTTTTAGAGAGATAGAGACAAGAGATACAAATATCAATATTTGTGCTATTCATAGAGTTTTTTTAAAACTCAGTTGGAAATAAACATTGGTGCTTTCAGCTTGTTTTTTGGAGATGGATCATTTTAGATATGCATGACTAGACATCATGGTTCTTTTACAGAAGATGGGGGGGGGGAACTACTCCAGTATTCACCAGAGAAATACTTTTCTCACAATATATTGGCACTCAGTTAAGCCTTTAGCTTTTAGTATGCATTATGCTATTTAAAACTTAACCATCTAGGTCCTAAAACATTAGTTTTTTCCATGTATCTGTACATTTGGCAAATAGTCTGAGGAACTTATTAAATGAATAGCTGAATTAGACTCCCAATTCTTAGGAAGTAAGAAGGCTGATCTCAATGATTATAATCTCTCCCTCATATTTAAAAAATATGTCTGACTTGCTTCGGCCTGGTGACTATATATGCTGTGGTAGGATAGATTATTTTATTGAGAGATGCCTACATATCTCACTCTGTTATGGATGGTGAACACATGTTAAGCTTTCTTGAATGGATGAGGATGAATTTGTGTGCAGGTTATACAGTGCTACCTCAGGTTACATACGCTTCAGGTTACAGACTCCGCTAACCCAGAAATAGTACCTTGGGTTAAGAACTTTGCTTCAGGATGAGAACAGAAATTGTGCTCCGGCGGCGCGGCAGCAGCGGGAGGCTCCACTAGCTAAAGTTGTGCTTCAGGTTAAGAACAGTTTCAGGTTAAGAACAGACCTTCGGAGCAAATTAAGTACTTAACTCAAGGTACCACTGTACTGGTAGCTGTGATTATATGTGACAACACAAGTTCATCCAAAAGGTGAAAATGCTTCCCTGCTCTTTCTTCTTCTTCCACTGGCTGCTTGGTTCCTGCTGTCTGGCCTCTTCCTTCTTTCTCTAGGCCCTGTAAGAGGGATGTGTCCAGTGACATGTTCTCACCAATGGCCTTACCATTAGGCAGAATGAAGCAGCACAAAGGAATGTGTGCCACATGACCTGTCCATTGTCCTTTAAAATAACCAGCACCCTCAAGTATGGTGAAGGGATGCTGTCCCATCACCAGTGTTGAAACTTGCAATCCAGACAGCTCTGTACCTGGAATCAGAAGGGCTGCCATCTCTTTGACTCAGGCAGCAAAATGTCTTGGGTCAGCCCTGTGATTCATCTTTGATATTTGGGGTTCCTGTGCCTTCAATGCATGCAGTGCTTACATGTCTCCCCATGCTGGGGTATTTCATGTTATCTCAAGGAGCTGCTATGGAAGAGAACATTAGCTCTCCTCGCCCTGCCCAGCCGACCTGATGGCAGCAGAAAAACTTTTGTTTCTTGGTTTCCTTTTTTTAAAAAGAATATTTATTAAGATTTTACAAAGTCATAAATAGAAAAAATGCATAAAAAAACAAAAAGAAAAACAAAAATACAAAATACAGAAAACGAGAAAAATAGAAAAGAAGAAGTTAAAAACGAATTCATTTTTTATAGCTTTACACTCGTTAGCTTGTTTCTTTGACCTCCTCACACCTCCCCTTTTTGTATTCCCATTTACATAATCAAATCAGCAAATCCTTACCCTCTTTCATTTATCTTAACTCTATATCTTAACATATTATAACTCTATATTGTCATCCATTATCAATTCATTTTTGCATATTCTTATTAACTTTGTTGCTAATGCCACTTATTTTCAATCCAACATCATTTTAACATTCATTAATTTTACAGTGTTTCTGCAGATAGTCTTTAAATTTATTCCAATCTTCTTCCACCAACTCTTCTCCCAGGTCTCGGATTCTGCCAGTCATTTCCGTCAATTCCATATAGTCCATCACCTTCATCTGCCACTCTTCCAGGGTGGGTAGATCTTGTGTCTTCCAATACTTTGCAAGAAGTATTCTTGCTGCTGTTGTTGCATACATGAAGAAAGTTCTATCCTTCTTTGGCACCAATTGGCCGACTATGCCCAGGAGAAAGGCCTCTGGTTTCTTCAGAAAGGTATATTTAAATACCTTTTTCATTTCATTATAGATCATCTCCCAGAAAGCCTTAATCTTTGGGCACGTCCACCAAAGGTGAAAGAATGTACCTTCATTCTCTTTACATTTCCAACATTTGTAATCGGGCAAATGATATATTTTTGCAAGCTTGACTGGTGTCATGTACCACCTCATGGTTTCCATCTCATCTCAGGTTGCACCGTATTCCAGACACTTGCTTGCAGAAGGTAAGGCATAGCTTCCTGTGCTCATGTCTCTCCTGCAGAAGAAGCATGCCAAGGGAGGAAACAGCTCCATCTATACCTTCTTTGGGGGGAGTAATAAAAACAGTGCATCTCTTCCTGTATTCGTGTTTCCTAGGAGATGACACCTGCCCTTAGAGCGACCTCTGCTGTGGCTGTCAGCATTTGGAGGCTCTGAAGCAGATAGTGACAGGCTGCCTGTATGTTACAGGTATGATAATCAATAGAAGTGATATTCTTCTGGAATTAAGATTTGCCTGGGAACTGGAGGCAGATTGGGGCAGACTGAAATAAAAGATCACATTAACATACCCATTAGTCATGGCCAGCAAGCACAGCCCTGCTCATGGGGCCCCCGCATTACCAGGCACAACCTCCTTTCATTCAGCTCTGTTTATCTCCTCACTCATATGCATGCTTCATGAAGCAAGTCTTCACTGCCACAAGGACAATATTAAATGATCATTACAGATGTTCTTCTTAATCTCTTTCAAAAGTCCTGATTGCTAAAGAAGCATGATATACAAATTCTGATTTGAACCACCTTGTTAACCTCTCACATTTAGGCCTTTGACTAGATTAAGCGAGAAAGCTACTTATGTTGACATAATGGCTACAGTCCAATACAGAGGTAAGCACACTTAATTCCACTGCTTTTAATAGGCTTAAGGGTGCTTCACTCCAAGTTGGACTGTGGCCAATAACATGCAGGTGCTAGCAGCATTGATCTAGACTGGCTTCATTCATGCCATCAAAATGTATACTTAGAAATTATCCTTATTTTCATCTACTTTTTGATGCTTTGAAATTGAGGTCATCCTTACATATGAGGAGTGGTGAACCTGTGACTCTGCAGATGGCTAATTGTCTCCAGATGGCCACTGCTCAGGGATGATGGGAGGTGTAGTCCAGCTACATCCAGTGGACACTGGGTTCTTCACCCCTATTCTTTGAGAAGTGTGATATAATGTAAGGCTCACACCAGATTTTCCTTCATTAATACCTGCAATCTGAAGCCAATTTTTCAAAAAGTTGTATTTTGCATCATGCTGAGTTGTTCTCAACTTCTAGCCTTTGACCATCAATTTCTTTTGAGTGGAAAATGTGAGTTAGACATTTTGGGTTTTATTGCTGTGGAAGTCTTATTCATTAAAGGCACCTATTATTTAACCATGAAAGAAGCAAAAATGGATCTGGAGCCAAAGGGGAAGGAATGGCATTTATTACAATGCATCAAACCTGTGAGTGTTGGAAACTTACCTCACTGAAAAAGAAAACAAGTGCATATTTCTCTTAGTATAGCGCTAGCTATCTGCCATGCTTGGAAATAGTCCTACCTCATTGTGCCTTTCAGAATCGACTTCTTTAGGAATTTACACTTTTGCTTTGATATTAGACAAGCTGTGTTTCATAATGGGTGGGAAGGCCTGTTCTTCCTAATCATCATGTTACTAGGTCATTATTATTGGTTTCCACTTGGTAATTCAAAGCCGTGATGTCATGTTGCTGAATTCTATTGTGCCCAAAGTTGAATAGCCGCAGTAGGTGTTTAGGAATTGTATTTATTCCTATCAATGCTTCATTCAGTTGGTCAGTTGCCTTTCCTTTCTTCTGAGCAGAAATCATAGGTGTCATGCAGAGCTCAATCTGCCTTGAGGCAAGCTATTTCTATATCCCTATCTTATTGTTTAATCTTTTTTTAAGATTGGGCCAATTTTCATTTGATTTTTTCCAGTGTTGATCAATGAATAAGCTCCATCTGTTTGCTTGTTTTCATTTTGGACCTTGACAGCACCAGTTCAATGCCTAGTTAATGTGGATATGAAACCCACTAATGACCAACTGATTTTCTTTCCACATTTTTTCATACCTCCATTTCCCCCTGATATTTTATTTTACCATATTATTATTCTTTGACTCAGTAGATGTTCTATATGCTAGACATTAGATGTTCTAATATCTAGTATTTGGAAATGAATGAGAAAACAAGTGACAAAAAAGATTTTTTCATGAATCTTAAAAGAAGTGAGTTTGTCCAACATCATGATGATCAGAATGAAGGCCCAAGGTTTAGCGCCATTTTATTTATACAAAATCACAAAGAACTGAATGTTTGCAAGCAAAAAAATCACAGATGTCAGGGCCAGTTATCATGCTGAAGTTTTAAAACATGAAATTGCTACCAGGGGCAAAAAAGCTCTTCTTTAGGAATCTCCTGTGGATCATGTTTTACAAGTGAGGGAGAATGAAGTGACATGCTTGACCAAAGAATGGTAAACTATCAGGGATGGTTCTTCTCTTCCACTGAGCATTCAGCTCCAGGAGGGAAACACATGGAGTATTGTGAAAGTTTGACCTTCCCTCATGCCACCCACACCAACCCTATCAATCAGGTGACACAGCCCACAATTACATCACCCTTGCACTGAGGTGACACAATGTAGTTTGGGGAAACAAGAAGGAACTCAGCATCTTGCCAAAGCATCCTCAAGCCCTTCGGAGGAAAGATGAGGATAAGCACATCCTGAGCCATCCTGATTTGCTTGTGTGGTACTAGTATTTTCCCATTCGTCATTTGCTTGCTGATGCCTTTCTCATATTGATGCCTTTCCCTAAACACAGAAAATCCTTGAAATAAAATAACAAGGATTTCTTGCGTAAACGTATCTTTCTGACTGTTTGGAGGTGCCCTAGGAGTAACCGTGCCCCTTTGATAACAAGCTGCCCAGGTTTGCCTTAGCTTAAGTGGAGCAGTTCATCTGTTACCTAAGATGTTTTTCATTAAATCTGTCTTAAGAACAGTTCTTATATTTGGTTTAAGTGATAGCTATCTGATGACAGGAACCAGCCAACATGTGATAAGCTTGTTCCCTGTAGCTTGGCTAAAATGTTGGGTCTTTGCTGATAAGAGGCAGTGAACCAAGATGACTGATGAGAGCAGTTTGACATATTCATTGCTATCAAGCAATTATCAAGTGAGTAACGTAACAGGTGAACTTTCACAAGAGAGAAGGCGGGTGAGTGTTTGGTGTATTCAGGACATTTTAAGGTGCTGTTCAGCACCTTTCCTGTATAAATTCTGTGAAGGAAGTAATGATGTTACTGTAATGATGTTACTATAGGATATATGGGTTGGCATATGTCCGGGACACAGGTGGTGCTGTGGTCTAAACCACTGAGCCTCTTGGGCTTGCTGATCAGAAGGTTGGTGGTTTAAATCCCCATGATGGAGTGAGCTCCTGTTGCTCTGTCCCAGCTCCTGCCAACCTAGCAGTTCGAAGGCATGGCAGTGCCAGTAGATAAATAGGTACAGCTACGGCGCTCTGGTTTCCATCACGGTGTTCCATTACGCCAGAAACGGTTTAGTCATGCTATCCACATGACCTGGAAAGATGTCTGTAGACAAACGCTGGCTCTCTTGGCCTGAAAGCGAGATGAGCACTGCAACCCCATAGTTGCCTTTGACTGGACTTAACCATCCAGGGGTCCTTTACCTATATATGTGTGTGTGTGTGTGTGTGTGTGTGTGTTGCCATATGTCCAGGAAAACCCAGATATATCTTTTGGGGGGCCAGCATACCCATCTGGGTGGATTTATACATTTTAAAGTAAATGTCTGGGCTGGGGGGGCGGGTTGGGCTCAGGCTTGGGCAGCTCAAGCTTGGAGCTAAGCTGCTGGCCAGAGCCGGGGAAAGAGGTGAGGGGGTGTGGTGACCGTGGTCTCCTGCACCCCATGCCTCTTTCCCTGGCTTGGTTTGGCAGCAGCTTGGACTGTCCTTTTTTTTTTGCTCTTCAAGGTATGTCAAAATATGTGTACGTGTGGGTGGATGTCTTTTTTCAGCCAGAACTTAGTTCCAGCACCTCTCAGGTGGGCACCATTGCTATTATATGAGAACAAGAAAGGTGTTCGTGGTGAGTTCCACCACCTCTTTTTCTTCAACACACACACACACACACACACACACACACACAAATATATATGTTGCTTTCAATGTGCTAGCTGCTATTGTTTTTTGTATGTTTTTATTCACTTGTAAGCAGCTTTGAAAGATATAAGACCTTAAGCAAGTCCTACTGGGTCCGACCAAAGGCCCACCTAATCCAGAATCTAGTTTCCAGTGTACTTAATGCCTCCAGGAACTACCACAAAGATAGCCCCTTCAGCATTTAAAAAGCCACTTGAAGATAGAACAGGAAGACTCTATTCTACCATAATGACAGAAGTTAAGGTGAATGAACTGGTTCAGAGGCTGCTTTAAAGCACCAGAAACTGCAAGCATCAGCAAGGGATGAATTGCAATATATCCCTGATGGAGGAGGAGGCAGGTGGTGTGGCAAATGGCAGCTCTGGAGATCTTCGGTGGGAGGTACTGTGAGGCATCCAGTGGCATGCAGAGACCTCCTGGACAATATTAAGTCGTACAATATACTACAGATGTCAGATAGTGCTTTGAGAGCTTAAAAAAATTTCCAACAGCATATGTAAAACAAAGTATATAAAAAACCAAGTTTTATATTAAGCTTGTCTTTCATTGTTGATAACTGTAAGAATACTTTGACATGACCGGGCAGCGATATGAACAACGTGGTCCTATCAGTTAGACTTGAGACTATAAGAGTATATGCAACAAAGGACCGAATTATGAGTAATAAGAAGCATAACCCACAGATTTAAAAGCTATTACTATGTTTTTATTTTTGAACTATTACTGATCTGAAGCAATTTCCCTGAATCTCAATTGCAACCATCATTCTGTTCTTGAGACAGATTATTTTCACAGCCACAGAGGCTTAAATGCATATCATTCTATTCGGTCAAATTCACTCCTCCTGTTAGTTTTATTTTATAGAATCTGTACTACTTTCCTTGGAGATATTGTAAGCTTAAGGAGGCATAACAGATCATAATCTCCTTTCCTATGGTGTCTTGTTTTATTATGGTGCGGGGTATCCCAAGGATCACAAGAGTGCCAGAACCTCATTACTATAATGACAATGATAAGATATCATTATCTTATTAAACATGAAGCTCTCTCTGTACCAGATCCCTTTTCTTTGTGGTGGTGATCTGAGGTTGATCAAGCAGTAAAATTAAACAGATAAAAATATTCATGGTTCAGTGGCTTTATCACTGCAGTGTTGTCTTGCTTCTTACAGCATTACCCAGAACCCTCTGTTAAATTATCTGTGGGCCAAATGTGATGTTACTTTAACTGCATGGTTAGCAGCCGTGCCTGGAGTTTTATTCTCTTTAATACTTGGCTGGTTGATGGCTGTTTATTTATTTATTGGGGGGGGGGGGAGATTTTCATTGGGATCACAGCACATAGAGGGGACGTTTAACTCTTCCCTCCCAGACTTAAATTACCTATAGACAACTTTTGTTGGGACAATAGCTTGGGAAGAAAGGGGTAAACCCCTGAACACTGCAATTCAATGGAAATTAGGGAGCCTATTCCTGGTGTTAATGAAAATGAAAGTCCATAGAATGCTGTTGGCCACACAATGACAGTAATGTCCAGGTTAGACCTTAGGGAGAAGAACTGGGAAAGTTCTCTGTCTATTACAGAATAGTCTCATTCAGAATGAGGCAGCTACTTGCTAAATTATTTGCTTTTCAGAAACTTCTAAGATTATATCCTATAAGGATGTAATTTAATTGTTGACTATTGTTACTGTAAAACAGTAATCAATGAATAAGAACAAAATAAAAGCTCTGCTGGATCAAACTATAGACCTGTCAAGTCTAGCATATGCTTACCTATTTCAGCGGCCACCCAGATGGCTGGAATAAACTCACAAACAGGAAATGAGGGCAGTAGCTCTTTCCTCCTGCTGTTTCTTAGCTACTGAGTGTTTTCAGGAATGCTGCCTTTGATCCTGGAGACAGCATACAGTGGTACCTCGAGTTACAGAAGCTTCAGGTTACAGACTCTGCTCACCCAGAAATAGTACCTTGGGTTAAGAACTTTGCTTCAGGATGAGAACAGAAATCGTGCTCCAGCGGCACGGCGGCAGCAGGAGGCCCCATTAGCTAAAGTGGTACCTCAGGTTAAGAACAGTTTCAGGTTAAGAATGGACCTCCAGAACGAATTAAGTTCTTAACCCGAGGTACCACTGTATAGCCATCATGGCTGTTGTTGTTCAGTCGTTTAGTCGTGTCCAACTTTTCGTGACCCCATGGACCAGAGCATGCCAGGCACTCCTGTCTTCCACTGCCTCCCACAGCTTGGTCAAACTCATGTTGGTAGCTTCAAGAACACTGTACAACCATCTCGTCCTCTGTCGTCCCCTTCTCCTTGTGCCCTCAATCTTTCTCAACATCAGGGTCTTTTCCAGGGAGTCGAGTCTTCTCATGATGTGGCCAAAGTATTGGAGCCTCAGCTTCAGGATCTGTCCTTCCGGTGAGCACTCAGGGCTGATTTCCTTAAGAATGGATAGGTCTTATCTTCTTGCAGTCCATGGGACTCTCAAGAGTCTCCTGCAGCACCATGGACCTCCTCCTTCATGGATCACTGCCTTGTCGTGGCGAAGGGGCTTAAATAACTCAGAGAAGCTATGAGCTATGCTGTGCAGGGCCACCCAAGATGGACAGGGCATAGTGGAGAGTTTTGACTAAACGTGATCCACCTGGAGCAGGAACTGGCAAGCCACTCCAGTATCCCTGCCAAGAAAACTCCATGGACAAAGACAACAGCCATCATGGCTAGTAGCCATTACTATTCTTATCTTCTGCAAATGTGTGCAATATTGTTCTTTTAAAGCCATTCAGGTTGACAGTGTGGAGAAGTATTTCTTTCTACTGTCCTAAATCTCCCACCATTCAGCTTGAATGGATGAGCCAAGGTTCATATAGTATTATGACTCAGTATCTAGCTCATTCCCAAGCAGAAATATCATGGCTTGTGGAGTTAGTTTCTGTTCATTATTATCATCTTCCCTTTTCTTATTTCCTTGTGAACACTGAACTCACTGGCTGTGCTATGGCAACTGCCATGCTCATCTGTCTTCAACATTTTATAAATGGAGATACCTGTGTCTGCCACCTGGTCTCTTGGTAATCTCCATAAAGCAATGATCCTGTCCTTCCTCTTGACCCAGTGGTGATGTGGGCCATTGCTAAGGCAGGCACAAAATTACTCTGATATGCTTTCTTTATATGCTCCCTTCAATTTTGAAAAAATGGAAAGTGTGAGTAAGTACTTTAGCAGAAAAGATCAAGCCCTGCATGGTATTCAATGGAGAATACATACCTCATAGAAGTGCCTTTCTTGCCAGTTAAGGAAAATTACTGAATATGTCTTTTGTGCAAAAATCTTTGTAAAAAATGCTCTTTATTCTGACCCATTGTCAATGTACATTCTTCAGTTGTACATAACTGCTTCAGCTAGTTGCCTTATGGATTGTTATTTTTGTTGAACAGCAGCTCAGTCAATCACACCACAGTTCTACATAAATCTGGAAAAAGAATGAAGTCAATTAAGTCAATTTTTGCATGCATATATTTTAAGCATTTCTCTTTCTCTGCTACTTTGAAAAAGATTGCACACGTTGCTGGATAATTCCTTTCCTCCTTTTAATATTGTTAGTTACTTAATGTGCTAAAGAGAGAGATGCTGTTGGCTGTATTTCTGACACAACAACATGATGACAGAACCTACTTGAATAAAGTTTTAGTTAGATAAAGTAAACCCTTGCTTAAACAATTCATAGCAATTTGTATTTTATAGTTCAGTCCCCAGTAGATATTAATCAAGATGGTGTGGAAGCAGGATACAGGGCACAACCACAACCATTTCCCCTGAGCTGAAAAGAAATGCAGGCATTTATAACCTCTCACTGCTATATTACGGTAAAAAGAACTTGTATTAAAAAGTCCCATTCATTTCCAGCCAAGTATATATATTTGCTCTAAAATATTTTTCAAAGTCTAATCCTATTATTTAAGGAGAGAGAGAGAGAATTGTCTTTCATTCATAATGACTTTAGGACAGATATACAGTTAAACAGAATGTATGTGCATCAAAGAGTCAGGATTATGCTCACCAATTTACTAGTATTGTTTTTATGGTTTGGATCTATGCTAGTTTTGTTCTGTGCACACAGGACCCCATTAAAATATGAAGTCTAAAATTAAGATCACATTTTTGTGTTCATTTTACACAAGACTGTTTATTTAGATCACAGAAAGAAATCACCTCATCTTAAAAATTCATTTTAAAAAATGAAGGCATGAGCATTTAATTTTTTTTAGTTTAGTTTTCTTCCCCATACAGTTTGTGTGTGTTTAAAATAATCTGTGCAGAAATCAGACATCCAAATTATACCTCGAGAAAAAAACCATAACAAAGCACCCATGTAATAAATGCACCTGACTTCATTTGTTGCAGTTTAATGTTGGTAACATATCCTTTCAAACTGTTGGGGAAGCCAGTACAGTATTACCTCTTCCTATTAAGCTTGCACTATGATCTTAATGAACAGTCATTATAAGATCATATTGCTAAGTAGCACCTTAACTTAGTAATACTAATGCAATTATGTAAGCAGAGGTATCTGTTAAAAAGTAGATACACACATTTAAGTAGGAATGCAAAATGGAAGTGGCTTGCCATGATTATATTACTAAATGCTATGGAGGTTCTAGCAGAGTAACACAATTATGTTCATTTGCTGGTACTTTATCCATATTAAGCTTAAATTAAGGCTACATCCTAAGTACTTGTTCTCAATGGATTTGATTTGATATTGGAAACTCATACAAGTGATTTCACATGTCTTGCTGCCTTTTAGTGAGCTGAATGCAAAATGGAAGTGGCTTGCCATGATTATATTACTAAATGCTATGGAGGTTCTAGCAGAGTAACACAATTATGTTCATTTGCTGGTACTTTATCCATATTAAGCTTAAATTAAGGCTACATCCTAAGTACTTGTTCTCAATGGATTTGATTTGATATTGGAAACTCATACAAGTGATTTCACATGTCTTGCTGCCTTTTAGTGAGCTGAATGATGCTTGCCTGAATGAAAGTTTACCACAGGTTTTCTAATCTGAAAAACATGAAAAAGAAAACCCACACCTTAATACAAAGTTAATGTTAAGATGTGAAATGGTTATACAGTATACTGTCACCACAGTCTCAGAGTAGTGCTAAAATCCAGGCACTTACCCAGAGTTCATGTTTCCTTTAGAATGAGGTACAATAGAGAATAAGTTTCCATCTTATTGTCAGGTCAAGTAACTATGTGCAGGATTCCAGCCTCAAAAACCTAGTTATGAGTTTTCTTACCCTGAAATTAAAGGGGTCACAAAGTGCCCCAGATTAATTGATGTGTAAATGGAGATGTCAATTTGTGAAACAAGCAAAAGAAAAATCAAGGAAACAGAAACCAAAACACTGCCAAAATATCGAGCCCCTTGAAGATACCAAGTGATTTATTCAAGGCAAACTGCTCTTCTTGTAGGAGGCTAGGGCTCACTAATGACTTCTCAGGAGAATGGAATAAGCTAAATGGGGAATCCTTTTAGACCAGCCAGTAGTAAATTAGTTGTACCAGGATCATAATAGAGACTACATAGAATAGTCAGTACTTGGCTAATTACCTTTTAGAATGAAGGTCATGTTGGAATTCACTTGCAAAAATCATTAGGAAGTGTTGCTGAATTAAAAAAGAAAAAACTCACCCTTGCTATTTAAAGAGTTTTGATGCATGGGCTTTGCTCCCACAATTTATGTGGGGTGCTGAGGGGTGGGTGCACAAGCCACATCACCTTTGCCAATTCTCATGCCGCTCTCCAAGTTGCAGATTACAGGAGCTATGGCATCCAAATCAGAGGCAGATGTAAACCTTACATTGTGCTTTGTCAAAGAGGCATTCTGGCTTACATTTTTGGTTGTGTGCTCAGCTGCAGAGCCCCCCAACCATGGCATGCCGACTACTGAGAGGTAAATGAATAGACACCACAACTGTCTGGGATTTGAAATGGCCACAACTTTATTGATTTCAGATGTAGGAAGCCTTGGCATAGGCAATGGGCATGTATCCCTCTCAGCCGCATGCTGGGCAACTGAGGCATGACAGGGTCAATTCAGGGATGGGTCCGTCACAAAATGCAGGTTTATGCAGATGTCCCCCAAATGCTGAGGGAAGCTCTATGGCCCACTAGCCCTCCGCAACTGGCTCTTTGGACAGAGAATTCCCTTCAGACCCCTCTAATTGGGTACCCTGTTATCGCCGCCGCAGAGAACAGGGGGTGGGCAAGTCACCACTTCACCACACCCCAGTTGAATGAAAGACTGTAGGATTCCGTCCAAGGCCTAAACTGCCAAAGTTGTGACTAGTACTATGGGGAAGGTGAAACTCGCAGCGCAGGGAAAATTCCTTCCCAGCCCCAGACACGGTGACCGTCAACAGACCACAGCAAAGCCCTCCTAGCTGAAAAGGAAATGGTTAGAGCAGAAAAAGGCTATTAATGAAGGGAGGGAAAGTGGGCCAACTGGGTGCTGCGTTTGGAGGTCTACTGGACTAAGTAGATGGCGGGTGGACTTGAGGGAAGGCTGCCTCCCTCAGATCCATTCACCATGCCCCCCCCCCGGCAGCTGCCATGGATTGCCCATTTGAAAGGATGGGTTTTGGCAGGAATGCGTGAGCCTCTGCGGCAGCTGAGGGGGACAGGGAGACAGACAAAGATGGTGTGGCATGCCTGAGGGGAGAGAAGGCATCATGTTGAACCAAGCTGAACCAATTTCCAAGTGGCCATTCCAAACATTCTTTGTACCACTCTGCCTTAGAAATAATAGCAGCAAAATAATATTTCTTTATATCACCAAAAATAAAATATTGTGCTTTTTAACTTGTTCATAAATGATCTAGCGTTAGGAGTGAAAAGTGAGGTGGCCCAGTTTGCTGAGGTGCTAAATTGTTCAGGGTAGTGAAAACGAAAAGGGACTGTGAAGAGAAAGATCTCTTCAAACTGAGTGAATGGGTACTAAAATAGCCAATTAGGAAAGGAATTGAAACTAATACCACTGTACAATGTCAATAAACAAATGCAAATCTCTACAAATCTCTTGGTGTCACCACATTTGGATTGCTGTGTACAGTTCTTGTCACTTTACCTCTAAAAGGGTATTGTAGAGTTGGGAAAAGGTTCAGAAAAAGGCAACCAGAATGATCAAGGGAATGGGTCAACTCCCCTAGGAAGAAAGGTTGCAGCATTTGGGGATTTTCAGTTTAGAGATTTTTTCATTAATTTATGTATTAAACTCTTAACACTGTAAATGAGAGTGATTTTCACATCCAAACCTGCAAGGCTGGGTGACTTTAGCACATTAGCTACATAAAATCCTTTTTGCAAAGAGATGAATAAGCTGCAGTTTCTCTACTGTCACCTTAACATTGTAAAATCTCACAATTGTTTTGTTCCCAAGAACATTGCATACAGTGCACATTTGCTTTCAAGCTTGCATTCCCATCCCCTAGTAGTGCTCTTCAATTATGATTTATTTTTTAGTTACAGATAGGTAGCCGTGTTGGTCTGCCATAGTCAAAACAAAAAAATTCCTTCCAGTAGCACCTTAAAGACCAACTAAGTCAGTTCTTGGTATGAGCTTTCGTGTGCATGCACTAAGAACTGACTTAGTTGGTCTTTAAGGTGCTACTGGAAGGAATTTTTTTGTTTTGATTTATTTTTTGCATAACTTCAAGCAAGAATCAAGCACTAGGCTGAATGATGTCCCACTCCAACATTTCACACCTGAAAAACAGAAAGACTTTAGTGCGCTTGTAATGTATTGTCACTATTCTCACACCAAAGGGGATCTCTGCCTTAGTATTCTCCCCCCCCCTTCTCACTTGTTCATTTCACCTGCAATAGCCTGCCCTGCAGGATTTTAGGAAGTGTTTTGGCAATTCCCTCCTTAAAAAAAAATCAAAACTTTAGGATGTACCAAATTCATCCAATTTGGGTTGATCTGGGATTCAGCAGGAGCAAGTTGAGGCAACTCTGAATCACTCAAGGTCAGATCAGGTCCACCTGGAATGAGCCAGGACTGTCAAAAGGAGTGAGGGGAGACATCTGCCTGTGTGTGCCCCCTTCTTCTTCTCCCCAACCACATGCCGAATCGGGCTTTTAATTAGGACTCCTGATTCAGTTTGGGGCCCAGATCCAGGTTAAGGCAGCCTCACATCTTCCTGCATCAGACTGGATCAGGGCTATTCAGAAACACTGGCTTGGGGCCCAAATTAGGTTGGGGACACCATTGAGAACAATTGGACACTCTGATCCTTAGGTGTTTGGGATGTTGGTTTATTCTGACTCCATTCAATGGTCCACCTAGTTCAGTATTGTCCATACTATTTGGCCACAAGTCTCAAGCATTTTAGGCAGGGGAGATGCCTCCCAGATTGACCTGGAGATGCCAGAGATGGAACCTAGGCCTTCTGCATGCAAAGCAGATGTTCTACCAGTGAACTTCCGTCCTTCCTTCAAAATGTTAGATTCCGGTTAAGACGTTTTTATTTGCTGTGGGTGTTTTTTCAGCACCCCAAACCTAAGAGCTTCGAGGAAGACACTCCTCTTTGAGGCTCACAGTATGATGAGCAGATAATACATTGCCTGCATGTCCTTGTGAGGAAGCCAAACAATGTAGCACTCATCACAGGTGAATGTCTTCCTTGCCAGTGAATCGGCATGTGGTGTGGAGACACTGTGGATCTGGTCTCTTGGCAGTGGCATGGGTGCTGTGTACTGGGGTGGTGAGGGGTGTGAAACAGGGTGACAGTGAGATTGGGTGGCAGAGCCAATCTGGCAGTTCTACCAGTGCACCCAAACATCCCTGACCATACTGCCCCCTGCAGCGCTTTTTCTTCATGTGGCAATGCTGTGTCTCCCTGCTGGCCATTCCTGGTGGTGGTGGGGTGTGTGTGTGTGTGTGTGTGTAGAAGAGAGTGGTGCTGTGAGCAGGGCTTTGTGTTTATATATGTGTGAGACAGTGAAAGTAATAAACTTATTCTGTAAAACTCTATCCAACCTGTACTTGCAATTCATTAATGCTGTGATTAATGCCCCCCCACTTGCCCAGTCTTCTTTTCAAACCCATCAGAACATATACATCTATGTCAGGGCTTGGCAGACATTTTCCGCCTGAGAATTCCTTTTCTTTCTCCTCACCCCTTCCGTCTCTCTTTTAGACTGGAAGCTGAACAGGCCTCCAGCCATGTTACCACCTGTTAGGGAAAAGGTTCGGAGCTGCAGAACAACACACATTATCTGAAAATTACTCTATGGTGAGTACTTTCTTTCATCTGGCACTATGATCGATTCAAATGGGGAAGGCTGGAAGAGAGCATTTCTGCTTAAATGCAATATTTTGGTTCCTGGGTTCCAATTAGCACATGCACCCCTGAGACATATGACATTAAATGGGCTAGATGAAATAGTTGCACTTTGGCTGGCAACTGGAAGTCGGCATCTCTAATTCATTTCATAGATTTTTGCTTGCAGCAGTAAGCTCTGCCTATGTTGTTGTGTATGTGCACCTGTTAAATAGGGGGTTTGCTTTGAGGATAACAATCACAAAGTAGAAGTGGGGAGCTCCATTCAGTCCCCCCTCCACATCCCAGAAAGGTGATCAGCCCTTTCATAGCTGAGTATAATGGTTATCCATTTCACAAGTATATGTGCTGATCTAATTGTAGGAGGGACTTTATCAAACATTTTGCTCATCAAGAGTCTGATGAATGGGATAGCTTTGGTTTCTCTCTTTTTCTTAATTTCTCAGTTCATCCCATTTCCACTTCAATTTGCATTTTTTTCTTTAAAAGGTCTGCATGAATATTTGAATACCTTTACATCCACATTCCTCCTAATATGTGCATTTTCTATATGTAATGTTGCCCAGTGCACACTTTTTTAGGGGGTGGGGTCAAGGAAATTTACCTAGTGTAACTTTTATATGCTATTTCCACTAATGTTTGCATTTTTGTGTATGCTTTCTGTTTGAAGAACCGCATGTCCAAAATTTGGAGAACTGCACATTTTGAAGGATTGCAGTTTTTCACTTCATTCATTGGTTCCAGAAATGCAAATTAGGTAAATTCACACTAAAGTGCAAACTGAACAAAATTATCCCCCATCCTTCTGTCCATCAACACCTACATATGAAGCATATGTATGACAAGCAGTCTCTTAAGGATCACCATTTCCAGACTGAAATGATCACTTTTAACTTCTCTCTCATTTGTGTGATTGATTGTCCCCCCTCACCAAAACTACATTAATAAGATATCATTAAAAAATGCTGGCTTAGCTGGGCAAACTCCGTTTTCCTATCATGTTTGCATTATTTGTTCCAATAATATAATTCTTGAAATTCAGTACACAAGAAGACCATAGCTCAGTCATTTAAAAATCTGATTTACATGCAGAAAGTCCCAGATTCAATCCCTGGGACATCTCCCGATAGGAATGGGAGAGACTCCTGGGTGAAACTCTGGAGAGCTACTGGCTATTAATGTAGACAATACTGAGCAGTTTGGCTCAGCATACGTCAAATTTCCATGTTCTTAAACAGGCATGACCCTGGTCAAAAGTTTCCGCCTCCAATCAGAAGCCTAATCCCAGATACATGCCCAGTGCCTGAACCAAAGCCTACCTACACCAGTAATCAATGAAGTTGTGGCCAATTTTTAATCCCATAAATTTGCCACATCAATTTGTAAACCTGTCAATAGCTCAGTCTTCCATCCATGGGGAGCATGCTGTGCATGGGTCCACAATGATGTCAACATTAAATGGCGTCATCAACCAGCATTCAAAATTCATACAGCAATCAAGTCTTCCAAAAAGATCTGTGTTGGTTTGATCAATGCTGTTCTTAGGGATTATTGTCTATATAAGAAAAGAAAAAAATACAACTCATCCATCAATAGTTGAGACCAATTCTGTTCATCCATCAGGCACCCAAACTCAGTCAATTTGTCCCTTGAAGCAAAATCCCATCCCCTTGTGTAGCACTGAGCAAATGAGTTATGATTCTTCCATATATGAGCAATTGCTAAATGTGCTGCCAACAGCGACAAAACATACTATATCCTAAGTCACTAATTCACAGCCTCAAAATAAAGTAAGAATTGCTGAATGGTTTTCCTGTCAATCTTTTCATTCCCAGAAAGTCTTTAGCTCATCCACATTATTGCCCTGTCTCCCATAGGCCATCCACAGACACACTTCTCCTTGACTGACCTAACACCAGAAGGCAAGGAGGACATGAGAGGGAGCAGCAATTGTCACCTTCTATTTCTATCAAAGAAGATGTATGTGTCTCTGAATCTGGAATTACTGTTATCTTCTGAAGTATTTTCACCCCAACCACCACACACACACACACACACACACACACACACACACACAATGCCCCAAATAAGTTTGTCTCTGTTTACAGTGAAAAAGATATGATGGCCAAAGAGATTTGCCTCAGGGAGCTTTCAGACTGGCTGTTTATTGGGCATTCATCTCAATATGTTCATGCAGAGGTTACATGACTTTGACAGCTAGTGGTTGTTATCCCACACTTTGCAAGAAAGAAAAGAAGAAGTGATAAGATAATCTGAACGTTGCAAAATGCAGCAGTTAGGTTGCTTTGCAGGGTGACCTACCAATCATCAGCATATATCACCGCTGCAGAAAGAATTGCACTGCCTGCCTATATGCAGCCGGGCCAAGTTTAAGGACTTGATCTTAGTTTATAAAGCTCTGAAAAACTTAGGACCAGGTTATCTTTGTGGGCTTCTTGCCAGAGAGGCTCATGTCTAATCTTAACATTCAGCAGATGAGGCCTTGCTAGTGGTGCCATATGTTAAGCGTAAAGCTTCAGGCAATAGGGGCTGATTGCACCAACTTTGTGGAACTCTATTCTGTTGACAGTTAGATAGGCAATGATTCCCTGTTTGCTGATGCCTATGGAAGCCTTTTTTATTTACTCAGGCTCTTGTCTGCTGGATCGTTGTTAGTTTTGCCTGTGGCAGCTGACACTATTTATAATGAAGAGAGTTTATGTGTTGCCTAGCTTTGTCACAATGCTTTCAATGCATTTGTATATTTTGTTCACGGCTGTGAAAGTTTTATAAACAAGTGGTCTATACATTTGCATATACATGAATAAAAATGAAATTGTATCTAGGCTCCTGTAGTATACAAATTCTGTGAACAGCTACCTGCAATCATCACATAAAAAGGGGATAAGTAACATAGCTTGTTTTATATATTGGTGGGGACTTGCAACAAAATAGCTCAGTGTGGAGTACTTCTGTTAAGGCTGTTTACATAATTTCAATTTGCCTTCCCCTCAATTCTCTCCCCTCTCCCCACAACAGTTAGTCAAAATGCCATGCCACTGGCCATTGGAGTTTGGGGTATATATGTGTTGAAAACAATGGTGCTCAGTCTCATGTACCCTGAAATCTTTTGATTTCTCATTTGATTTCTATTGGCAGCCCCCCCCCCCCAAAAAAAATTGTCATTGAGAAAATTTTAAAATAGCTTCTCAGTGTGAACTAGGAAACAACCTATCCAGACAAAGAGATTGTTTTTTCTACCCTTTCTATATTTCTTTCCAGCAACTCCATGCAATTTCTCCTTCTACCCAGCTGATACCCAAAAGATAGCTGAGTTGGTTACAGCTTAGTGCTGATAACGCCAAGTTTGCAGTTTCAATCCCCATATGTCATTAGGTTCCTATGGGTCTGTGGGTCTGTTTGGTATACCGCCCCCTCACCTGCCCCTTAAGGCTTTTTCCTAAAGTTCATTTTTTTAGAATTGGTAAACCTCCCCAAGGCTGCTTGTAAATCTGTTTTGTGGGTGGGGCTTTTTTGGCTCACACACCTGGGATGATTTGAATCAGTGTTTATAGGGATCGTGAGTGAGTGTGTGTGTGTGTGTGTGTGTGTGAAATTAATGGAATTTGAAATATGTCTTGATGAATTGACAGTTTTATAGGAACCCTATAATAATTAATTAACATTTACATAAATGAAAAAAATAACAGCCCATTAGTCATTTGATGAAACTGGCCCTTATTCAAAGTAATTTAGTAATGATTAGGACAGCCAATTCAGCTAATAAAACTGCAAGATGATAGATGAAATTTATTGGTAATTTAATAAAACCAGAGAGATAACATGTGCGTATCCCAAATATTATGGACTGAAAAGTTGCAATCTAGTATTTCTCATGTTTTATTTTGCAGTGTTTTCATTTGCTTTAAATTGTGTATATTGTGTGTGTGTGTGTTTCTGTTTTAAAAGCTGCTTTGAGATCCAGAATAGGTGAAAAGTAGTGTATAAATGTTTAAACAAATACACATTAACTTTACAAACCAAATCATAAAACGATTCCCCCTTTAGAAAAATAATCATATTACTGTTCTGTGACATTTTTCTGCTTTCAAACACATGGCATTCCTGTAGAAGGTTAGTCCATTGGGTGTCATGCCTACTGCCAGACATGTAGTCCTCAACGACCTAGAAAGGTAGGCAGAGCCCCCTGAACCCAATGCTGAGGATACACTTCAGGGACCCTCTGACACCTGATAAAGAATTCCTCAAACTGTCAGAGGAAGAAGTGGAGCCTCCACCATCACAGGTGCTGGTGCCAAAAGCTTTGCATCCATGCTGAAGAACGATGACACAATATACATCCACAGATCCAGCAATTCCTAATACGTCTTCGCTGCTGGCAGCTGTAGATGAGGTGTGAGTAAGATATTCAGAGAATATAAATTACAGATAGGTAGCCGTGTTGGTCTGCCATAGTCAAAACAAAAAAAAATTCCTTCCAGTAGCACCTTAAAGACCAACTAAGTCAGTTCTTGGTATGAGCTTTCGTGTGCATGCACACTTCTTCAGATCTGAAGAAGAAGGTATCTGAAGAAGTGTGCATGCACACGAAAGCTCATACCAAGAACTGACTTAGTTGGTCTTTAAGGTGCTACTGGAAGGAATTTTTTTTTTTGTTTAGAGAATATAAGGCCTCCTTCATAAGCCTTGCCATTGTTGGAAACAACATGGGGTCTGCTTCTAGGTCTCCCCACCTTTGCTGAACTCCCGGTGATACTGAATTTGGACTGTTTCCTGGCCTTGTTTTTGGATCGTGTTTTAAATACAACCCAGAGCCACTATAATTCCCAATAGCCCCAGCTAGCACAGCTAACAGAATCTGTAGCCTAGAACATTTAAGGGATGGCATGGTGAAGAAAGATGATGTAGGGTAAGCAAACTTTCCAGATACAGACAACTCCCAATTTATGCAGGGGTTACATTCCAATATGCGCAGTCATGCACATATCGGCCATGCCCAAAACGGTTACTGTCTGTATACAGATGCCACCAAAGCAGTGAGTGAGAGAAACAGCCCTTTGTTAGTTTCTAAAAGGCATCCCTGAAAAGGAAGAGTTGGGAGGAATGATTTGAGAATTTTAGTCATGAGGGTCTTGCAATAGTTCTGAAGAATAAAGCTTTTGAGGAGGGATGTAAAGGTGACTAGAGTTCATGGACAGAAAAGGGGTACGGTTCATTCAATAAGGGACTTCTACATAACAATGTGAGATTCTAAAACAGAATTTTCCAGACTTTGCCTTAGTGCTACTAGTGAGTGAATGAGCTGTTTGTTTGCTGGTTCAAGGATTGTGATTTTAAGGTGCAGATGGTTGAATTGACTATAACAGCAGTTTACTGCTCCTGCACTCTCCAGAGCTTTAAGTTCAAATTGCACCTATAAAAATGGGTAATTAGTCCTTTCTGCTTTATAACTGTTAGGGGGAAAGGAGCAGTTTCTGTTAACTACCACCTCGACACCACTCCACCTTAAATATCATAGGTTCCAATCCTTTCCTTGGGCCTTCAAATACCAAATAGAGTATTCAAAAGAAAGTAGAAAATGTCACCTTCCCAAATATTATGAAATGTTAATTATGTCTTTTCACTTTAATTTATCAAGGGAATTAAATGAAAGATATTAATATTATTCTTAGGAAATTATGTGGCAGAGACAAGGTTAATTCCAGTATCATCTGTACTAATAAAAGAAATAGGACATGGAAGAAAGCAAAATTAATGTGCAATGGAATTGTTAACAGCATGTGCTCTTTCAATAATTACCAATATGCATGCTTTTATTACTGTTCTAAGTTTTAACAGTTTGTAACTAGAAGCTTAAGTTTCCAAACTCAGTGTCTGTTTATAGATACCCCCTGACGCTATCCTTCAGGGTTCAGTCAACTGAGGCCACAGCACAATATGAACTTGATTCAACACTTCAAGCACTAAATATGAGAGGTCTTTTGCTGGTGCTGAGGATCTTACTGCCAGATATCATGATCTTAAATAAACTGGCTCAAATGTGTTGTGAAACATGGAAAATTTATTTCTTAAAAAGGAGTATTTTTAAAATAAAAATGAGGCTTTTATATAGGAAAGGATGTGGCTGTTTAGACTAACAGTCTGCTGTAAGCCCATGTTTTACTCAGAGGGCCTTGCCATTTCATTTACTTTGGTGATCAGCTTTAAACATTCCACAGGCAACTGGAAGCTTGAAAGTACTAATACTCATCAGTTAAAGAACTAATTCACTAATACGCATGCCTAATTGAATATGTATTTCTCCCAAGAATGGTATATAGGAGTTACAGAAGAGAGCACTGTGTGGTTAGCAGTTCCACTCACCTAGCAGGTCAGAAGTCAGCTTCCATTTAAATGAGCTTGGAAACCCACACTTTTCTTTCATTATTTTTTTAAAAAACAACAGCAGCTCTTGCAGCATTACAATCTTTACAAAGCTATTATGGACACATGAATAATGCCATTCAGAAGTTTGGCCATCTGCTTTCCGAGTTTGTGTCAGATAAGCAGCAGGAGCAGAGAAAAATGTGAGACACGCTGATCCAGTGATAGAGGCTGCAAGGTGTTGTTTATATCATTGCCTGAAAAATAAATAAAGCTTCATAACATATGCCAGAAAGTATTTTCCCGTTTGCGTGTGTAAAGGCATTGCAGTTATATCCCCAGTACTGGCATCACCACAGCTTACCTGAATGAGGCTGGACTGGTGGGAAAGCGGCAGCAAGGTCTGTGCTCTGTGGCCACACCAGTAGGAGGGCCGGCTTAACTTTCCTCATGTGCCCACATAACCCTGACCATGCTGTGTCATGCCAGTTCAATTCAGGTAAGCTGCAGCAACCTCAGTGCTGAGACTGCAGCTGTGTCCCACCACATGGGGCCTCCATGCAGAATCTCTGTGTGATGACCAATGCATGGAATTCCTTTAACCTGTTGTAGTCTCCCTCTAGACCCGTGGTTCCCAACAGGGGGGCAATCTGATTTTTAAGGGAGGCAATTCGAGAATGAGTTATTAACAGTTAAAGGCCTTTTGGCTTCCTCCATGTGAATAGGAGTTCACTTTTTGAATAATAAGAATTATATGTCACGGGGTGGGGGCATCAGGATTTTAGAGATGCTTAGGTGGGGTATGGCCAAAAAAAGGTTGGGAACCACTGCTCTAGACCTTCTCAGAACTTCTTTCACGTGATATAACTAGATATAGGAATAAGATCAGAGGGACTTAATATCATGATTTTATTTTTTTTCTGGGGGAGGAATTCAAATATCCAAAACGGGGGGGGGGGGATGGAAAAGAAAGAAGGAAGTGTAGTCAAGAGATGAAGCCCTTACTTGAAGTGTAGTCAAGAGATGAAGAAGTACTTGCAGATGGCGCTCTCTTTTCAGCCTTCACATACTACATTGCATGAAAAGATTAGTAAAAACATATTCATTAAAGTACTAATGTGAACATATGGACAAAATTCAAAGTCTTGTGAGTGAATTTTGCAAGTGTTGAAAGAAACACAAACTGCTGAGATTAGAACAAAAATATTTTGCATTCAGGAGATGACAAGTGGTCTTTTCAATGAAAATGAATGTATAATATAATCTCTGCTGGAAAATCTAGATATTTTAGGTGCTTATCAAGCCCTCCTGTTTCATGCTGCAGGGGTAGGGCAACCAGGGATATGTGACCTAGAAAAAGGATACATAGTTGGATTAGCATTCAATCTTGAACTGTGCTTTTTTTTCTAGAAAAAAAGTACTCACCATGAACATTGAGGACCACCAATGTGGTGCCCGGTGCACTCCCCTGAGGAGATGTTTGCACAGGGGGGGCGCCAACTGTGGGGGGCACCCAGGGCGGCAGTGCCTCTTTGCAATAGCAACTTCAGGTGCTCACCCAGTTCCTTTGTATGCTGTGTTTCCAAGGGGTGGTACCCTGCAAGAGCCAGGTAAGGAATCAAAGTAGAGTTGCCTTGGCACCCAGACATGGCATCTGCTTGGCCATGGAGCAGGTGGAGCAGGTGCAGGGCTGGTGACGGGTCCTCTCCTTGTGGTTCACAAAGAGTGGGGTGGGGTGGGGCAGCAGGCAGCATGGCAGTGTGATTGGTGCAAAGTTTGGGGGTTCATTTTTAGAGTGATTGCCTTCAACTCAGAATTTGTGCCCATTTTGTTCTTTGAATGCTCTTACTGTTATGGTACAGTTCCTAGATACCACAGGGATGAGCAGATTTCTTCACGTTATTATATCTACTTCGTTGTGCCTTGGATTCTGCTCTAGTTATCTTCTGACCAGACAAGAGAATTTTTGAAAGTTGACAATGGTGTATGTGTGCGTATGTGTAGATTGCAATCTTAAGGCTTAGAGTGGTGGAGAACCAAAGAAAGTTTGTCTACTTAATCCAAGGGTCACCAACCATTGGAGACAGTGGGCTCACTTGGAATTCTGAGAAATTTTGTCATTCAAAGTAAATAAAGAAAAAGTATGTATGTTCTTATGTTTGTGCTTACAAGGAAGAAGCCATGTTTCCTTTACATTTACAAGTGTTATTCCATTTACAATAGAATATTTGATATCTATAATGAATCTCATAATAGCTTTCAACAAGACTACATTTTCTTTTTTCTTTTTGCCTTTCTTCATCAGAACTGTAGAGCACTGCAGTTTTTTCATTTCTGCTGGGGGGGGGGATCATTTGAATTATTTAATTATGTACTCCTTGCCCTAAGGATTTACTTTAATGCAATGACTTAAGTTCTTCCTCTTTGAGTTCATTTATCATTATTTATAGTTCAGATTCTTGAAATACAAATGCAGAAACTATTACAAATTCAGATAAATTCAGAGTTAGATGAGCCAAAGATGCCTACAAAAAGTAAATAAATAAACCAAACCTTAAATCTTGACCCTGCCTGTTAAATAGGAAGTAAATGTCTGACATTTTGGGCAAAATACTGTATTTTGGATTATCAAAAGGGTAATTAACCCTGCATGTGAAATCCTCACCCAACACACCAGGCTGCAATGTTAAGACAGACTGATGCATAAGCAATGACTTTGGCTAGACCTAGTTGATGCTCCTCATTGAAGACCTGCTGTTGAAGCATCTGGTGCTTATTATTCTACTGCTAAACAGCCACTTGGGAGGCAATGACTTAGTCAGAAGAACCAGATTACTCATTCAATTATGGATAGACCATAATGTCCTATGGCAGCTTTGCAACAGTTCTGTCTCAAGACCCAAAGAATTTTATCGACATTATTTCCATGTGGCCGCAGATTGCCAGAGGTTTAATCACACGTGGCATGCAATCATTTACATTATTAGCATTCAAAATGGCATTTGGAGCTTACACCAAATTTGTACTGATGCTAACTAGAGACTTTGATGAAAGTGCTCCTGAATTATGGTGGTTCCAATTAAGAGGACTCATTAAGGAGAGATGATTGTGCCTGTGCTACCCAGAATGTTTGCAAACCAGTGGGCAAACATGTCCAACTCAAGAGTAATGAACCACATTGTAATTTCTAAACTAAGATGGATTACTTATGAACTTTAGAAAATGGAGGGCCGTAGGTTCTCTACCCCTACCCATTGCTAATAATATTCAAACTAAAGCGAGGGATATGTGCGATAAGCTACATATTTAGAACTTAGTGGTGGTCACAATATGATTCGTGTGAAATTAAATAAATTCTGTAGCTGTTAGATGGTAGGAATGGGGGAGGGTTCACTTTGTGTAAAATTATGTATTGCTAAGGGGAATCTGGAAGTCTTCCTTAATTGTAGAACTGCAGGAAGCAGAAGACTAGCAGGAGAAGCCTACACTCGAGTAGGACCCTGGCAGAGACACATGCCCGACTGGCATGTTCCCTCCTTCCTGGTTAGTCGGGAGCTTCATAAGCTTACTTCAGCCCAAACATCACAGCGACTGATGCCAACCAACACCGGCACACTTAGGGATCCACAGAGTTTGTGAATCTCACATGACTGACCTCAGCAACTCAGCATTATGGCTAATCTATTTTATTTACATATAAACACACATGGAGCACTGCAACACGGCTCCCTCTCACTCTAGTATCAGACAGCAAAGAGAAAAAGCAAAGGACAATAGTCCCACTTTACGGAACACAGTAACACAAACATCCTGTCTCTGTCACTTCCCATTCTGTGGAGTCAAAACATATACCGTCATGTGAAAGACAACAATCCCATGACTGCAATCACGGAGCAGAATATATCGTAAACTGCCCTGTGATCCTCAGATGAAGGGTGGCGTGGAAATTTATTAAATAAAATAAAATAACCACAAGGTGCACTGTAATACTTAAATTTATGTAAATTAAAGGTTGTTTTTTTTTTTAAAAAAAAGGAAACGGAGAATGAAAAAGAAAATATATAAATGAGATAAAATGCATTTAAAACAGAGTGATATACATACTCAGATAAATATACGTATACTAAGGTTACCAGATTTATTTCAGTGAATCCAGGGACATAATCAATCATTTTTTTTAAATAAAAAAAAAGAGAGAGGAAAAAGGTTATTAAAAAAAATAAAGAAGTAATATCTTCTCTTCCGTGGTCTCCTCTGTTGCGTGGCCTTCCTCTGGGTCCTGGCCTTTCTTGGAATGCTAGGCATGTTTCCCCTCTCCCTCCCTCCTTGCACTGCTATCCCCTACAGGCTTACTCAGGAGTAAGCATTAGCAGAACCCCCTCCTCCTGCTGCCCTGACCTTCTTTCTAGGCATCTCCTGCGCAGGTATCATCCAGCAGCTGCCCATCCATGCCATGGTTACTCCCAGTCAGCGGATCTGGGGCAGAACTGGCTGCGAGCGAGCGGGAGGAGGCACGCTTGGGCCAGATCAGCTCGTCTTCTGCTTGTACATTTCCAAAAAAAATTAAAGGAAAAAAACCCTGGGTGTACATTTCCAAAATATAAGATAAAAAACAAATAAAATAAAAGCTACACACAGCAACAGTGTTTTGTGTTGTGTAGGCTCCTATGATGTAAGTAATGGGCCCCGCCTGCTAGCCTGCTCCCTAAAATATCACTGGTTGGCTCATTTCTATATATAGGGTGCCTACACTCTGCATGTACAAATGGCTTTAGATACCTATTAGGTCCATAAATTACCATATAGCATATATTCAACACCAAAAAAGCAACAATTTGTTGTAGACAAAGGACAGCTGGGCATATAAAGGGTCTCATTACCTTCAGTAGCTTAGGGCCTCATCAAACCTAAATCCAGCTTTGCATGGACTACCTGAATGAATGTTTTGGACCAGCAATTTGTTCTAGCTCTCCCAGCAAATTCAAAATGAAAATACAAGTTTTTGCTAAAAGATCCATGAGATGGAACCAGCCTGATCTATGGTTGTGTACACATTACCAGATAAAAATGTGATTAGGTCATTCTTTTTCTCAACGTAGATTGAAGCTGGTTTGGGGGGAAAGAAAACAAAATGTAGTTTTTCATATGAAACAACAGGATAGATACGAATGCATCTATCACCATTTATGCACCACTTCCCTGACCAGCAGTGAGAGTGCACTGGATGCAGAGAAAATGGGAGTGCACAGCATCAGTCACAAGTGAATTCCACAATGTGGGAGTTGCTGCCAAAAGTGCCTGATTCTGTGTGCCTGCCATCCTTCATCAATGGGCACTGCAAGCAACAGCCTCACTGACATTGATTTTAAGATATGGGTAGGACAGTATGGATGCATACAGTCCTTAAGTTGCTCCTAAAACAAACTTATGATGTACAAACAAGAAAACAACTACAGTGGACATTTGGGTTGCGAACGTGATCCGTGCGGAAGGCACGTCCGCAACCCGCAGCGTTCGCAATCTGCAGCGGCGCGTCTGCGCACGCGCTGGTCGTGAGTCGGTGCTTCTGTGCATGCGCAAAGAGTGATTTAGCAGTTCTGCACATGCGCGAGTGCCGAAACCCAGAACTAACCCGTTCCGGTACTTCCGGGTTTGGTGTGGGGTGCAACCCAAAAACCCACAACCTGAAGCATCTGTAACCAGAGATATGATTGTACAATTTGTTTTTGAAATTGCTGTTTTGCAATTAATTGTCAGGCTGCCAGGCAAGGCTTACCTTCTCCCTCTCTGTAGACAACAGCACAAAGCGAAAGCAGTCTTTTGCAGCAACAGACAGGTTGCTCCTAAAACAAACTTATGATGTACAAACAAGAAAACAGCTACAGTGCAGCACAAACATTCAGTGTACATTCTCCCAATTGAGTTCCTCCCACTTCCCTCTAGTTACTTCCATATTCCCATCTCCTCACCATGTGATTCCTCTACCACTGAGCCTTCTGAGAGGCTACCCTATCCAGACGCCGAGCTCTAGTGCTCATGGGATGCATACTTTTTAGTGAGGGAGATTCAACCAGCTCTCTCTCTCCCTGTTCCTCTCCCCTTGGTTGCTCTTCTGGTTCCTCTCCTCTTGGTTGCTTTTCTGCTCTTCTCCCAGCTCAGCCCAACTGTCAGTTCCCAAAATGTGTCCTTCCACGAACCACTGCTCTAGGTTGATACTATCCTCCTGCTCCAGAGGAGCTTCAGGATTAGGCCCTTGAGCAGAGGGAGAGGGGGGCTCCCACCATTCTTCCTCAGAGCAATACCCCTCAGTCTGGTTCCTGACATTAATCAAATAATTTTTTAATGTATTCTTCACTGTACAGTGTAGCTGCCCTTGCTAAAATTTAGAGTGCTGCCCTGGAAGCCCTTTCAAGTTGTTTAGCAATCTGCAAGTTCTATGTAAATCTATTTATATCTCTATCTTGCATCTTTACATAGCCTGGTGGTTGTTACTATGAAAAATATGTAATGTAAAATTGTTGAGTTTTCAAGCTCTACTGAGCATTTCATTAGAAGTGTGCAATGTAAGGGCGGGGGGAGAGGCTTGCATAATTAAAACTCCAGGCATCACCAGTGAAATTAGCTCATGCATCCAGATGTCAATGTGACAGTGGTTCTCCCTCCAATCTAATGAACTTTAATGATTATTGCTAAGTTGTGCAAGATAAATCACATAAATTACCGCAAAGCAACTACAGGGTAAAAGTCTGCAGTGACGTTTTACTGTGATCCCTTTGGAAGATACACATCAACATGCTTGCACAAGGGTATACTCTACAAGTAAAATGCTAAACTGCATGGACAATGTGTTGGTTGTGGACAAAAATAGGCATGAAGGGTGGATTTTAGTAACTTGTAGTTCATTAGGTGTGGCATTATGAGACTCTGTTCTCTGGAAAAGGAATGAAGAACTTGATCATGAAGCTTTAGAGAAGAAGAATTAATGCAATTGAACCACAATCTAACCAGTGGCGTAGCATGGGGGTGCAGGGGGGGGGGCTGGCCGCACTGGGTGCAACATTTGGGGGTTAGGGTTAGGGGGCGCAAATCCACGGGTTAGGGGGCGCAAATTACTTGCCTTGCCCCGGGTGCTGACAACCCACGCTACGCCACTGAATCTAACAAGTCTCTTTAAGCAGTTCTGTCACTCTCTTTGTTTAAGAAGCAAAGGTTCGCTCTGGGATCATGCATATAAGTACTTCTTACATCACAAATTATGTCAAGTTATGACAAAGGGAATTGACCAGTAGCTTAGGTAGGAAACTATGTGACAGAGAATGAAATTAAAAGGGCTTCAAAAGCAGTTTATTTCTTTTTAAATTCTACTTGCGTGTTGAGTTCCACAGTGCCGCCCCCCAAATAATTACACACTTCACACATCAATTTTTGTTTAAGGTTTTTGGCATAATTTTGGCCACAACTTTATTCAAAATACAAAAAATTGTGAGTGGTTGCTTAGGCATTGGTTATGACTATCTGTCCTGGCCCTCAAGGACAGAGCTGGTCCTTCCGGACTCCACCGGAAGCCAGCGTGGGAAACAAGTATTGGTTGAGAAGTGAGGCCGGGAAACAGACCCTCGCTTATCACCCTCATGTTCCGGTGGGGCTTGCACGGCCCAAGTCCGGCTCCACGGACAAGGACGAAAAGAATGGCAAGCCCCTGGATTCCTTTAACGGAATTCCCTTTCCGCATCATTTGAAGGGATAGGCACTTACCCCTCCAAGCACCAATTAACCAATGCCTAACCGCCAACCTTACAAGTTGTGACGATTTGCTACGCAGTAGGCAAAAACCAAATGGCACCGGCCAATCAGCCAGATGGCAAAATTCCTACCAGGCCCCCGCTCCAAGGCGAATGACCCCATGACAGGCATAGCAAGGTCAAGCGATCAAACTTAGATAAAACCCCCCTATTAAAGGGAGGGAGGGCGGGTGATCCGATGCAAAACGGCCAAGAAGGACGTCCCCACGTCCGGCCCATCTATTTATAGCTTCTGACTCCTCCTCCGAATTGGTAACAATCAAAATTCCCCAGCAACCCAATTAACCCTTAAGGCTAGGGTTGCTGATCAATTTGCCTAGTCATGGGAGGGCGGCCTGTTCCCCAACCGCAACACGTGCTCTCTGCTAGGGAGAACACGCTTTCTGTGTTGACATTTGTTCTCTTCAACATCTCTAGCTGTATGGAGAAAATGGGATATAAGTTATGCATTTTCAAATAATAAAACAGATGTGAAATACCAATGATACATATGTTTTCATTATATGATATCTCTTACAATAAAGAATGTATGGATTTCTGCCAATGCACAACAGTAGTATTGTAATTATGGTAACAGATACCCCAAATAAAAACAGAGTCCATTTTCATTTAGATCATGCTACATATTTGCATTTCCCTTCCCCCTATCCCTTTCTATGTATAATTAGAACATACTGATGTTCCCTTCTTTTAAAATTGAATACTCAAAACATGCATGTCTCACTTGAGATCTTAGAAGGTTAAATGCAGAAAACAAATAGCTGGTGACAAGAGATCCTTTGCTCCACACTGTTCAGTTCAGCCTCACTGAAACTGCATCTTGCTGATGTACCCTATTCCCCTGAAAAATATATGCGCTTCATTCATTAAGAAGAATTTTTTGCTTTTAATTTCTATGTCTTGCAAGAAAGATTAGAGAAAATTGTTATGAGATAAAATTCACTAATGTAGGCTAATGTAGGTCCCCCTGTGTTGGGAAAGCGGTTTCATAGTATCTTCACAACACAATGCAAACATCTTCTTTGGATATATTCAAGACTAAATAGAAAAAGAAATATTTATCAAATGTGTGACATAGAATAGACCTATTCATCTTAATGAACAGAACCTATTTAGGTTTGTTAATCTTAATGGCTCTACTCTGAGTAGAATATAGTTAAATAAAGCTTTTATTTTCTTCTTTCTATGTAAAAATTTTAACTGTTATCAACCTCAGACAGGGCTTCACCCCTCTGTTTCCCTGCCCCTTTATTGACACTAAGAGGTTGTGTATGTGTGTCTGGCTTTGTGGTTGAGTAGCTCTGTCTAAAATGTACTAATTTTTGTTTTAAATTTGAGTGGGTTTTTTTTAAAAAAAAAAAACTTTGATTGAACTGTAGTCTTAAGGAGCCTGGAAAGTGTCTTTTCTTGTCTCATTTGTTTCTTAATTCTACTTTGCCTATTTTACAGCTGAATTTGGCATTCTTTCCCATGAGGTATTGTGTGGAGGGTGTCTCAGAACAATTTGGTATGTAATTTTGTGGTCCCATTTTACTAAATATACCACAATATTTTTACAGTATATATGCAAAACTTCCTTTCCCCACAGTTTCAGCTGAAGGAATTTCCATGCAATCATGGGTCGTATTTTAGCAATGAGCATCTTCTATTTCATTGATTAATCTTAGGACTTTAACAAGCCAGAAATACCATTCCCAGCTAAACAAGACATCAAAATACTTCTGTGAAGATAATTTAATTTTAAACTTGATCATCACTCATTCTTGATTGCAATTAGACTTTAACTGATTAGATACCATCTGTTGTCTAAACATCCAGAGGTAGACTGAAAAAATATCTTTCTATAGGGAAAACTGATCCCATGCCAGCTTGTTTATCACTGCTTTGGATACTGGATTTCTAACCTTGTAACCACAAAAATTATAGTTGACTGTAGAAAGTAGTAAATGAAGTACTTAATGTGAGGAGAGCTCTATGAATAGTAAACAATTTCTTTCAGATTTGTTATATCCACATCCTTTTAATGAAGCTGTGAAACAGCTAGAACAACATATGGGTTTGAAGATATTTTTGAATGTTGCAATTTATTTCTAAGAAGCATATATTGAGTGCTGAGAAAGTGTAAAGGGGGCTTGCAGCTTCACATGGGAAAGGAAATTTAAACAAACCATATGTTAAAGGCTCAGGAGGTATTAAGACAAACGTTTTACTTCCAAAAGTGTGTTGACTTTTGTAGTTGCCATAAATTGAGAATCAAACAGAAGCAGTTTATAAAAAAAGAGCTACAATGGACTCTACATTTAATCTCCATTGAGCAAGCTGGAGTTTATCAGTCTTATCTCATAGATATCAAATGTTACACTGAAACACTGCCAACTGTCATTCAGATACTATTGTTTTTGCCAGTTGTTGGGACAGAGGAGAAATTAGTTCCATCTGCAGTTTAAAATGGACCGATCTAAGTCCCAGATGAATATGCTTTCAATTTGAGTATACCCTTTTCCAAATTTTGCAAAGCGATTTTGCTTGAAAAATGGGTACAAACATGCAGGCCCAAAGTTATGGAATACTCAGCCCACTGAGGTGTGTTGGGTATCTTCATTATATAGGCTGCATTCACAGGACAGATTATTCTTTTTTTATCACTTTCCTCTGTTAACTTCTGCGTTATATCTGAGCTTCCACATGGCATATCGTGTCCTTCCTAAAAGAGGGCACATGATGTGGTGAGACCTGGAGACTGACCTCCTGGTTGTGGGTGGGTCTATTGGATAGCCACAACACCTGATTGGTAGGTCCCTCATTGCTGGGTGTAATCTGGCCAATGGGTGCAGTGTAAAAGGATCCCATGCACGTGTCCCAGAGCCTCCTCCTTTGGCTTGTGCATTGGAACACCTGCCCACCTCTCCCTAATTTTAGGGCATTTTGCGATTGACCTTGCTATGCCGTCGTGTGTTGTCTGTCGTTGGGACAGGGGCATGGCAGGAGTTTTCCCCACTTGGCTGGTTGGCTGTGTCCATTTGGGTTTCGCCTGCCACATAGCAATTTGTCACAACTTGTAAGGTTGCTGATAGGCACTGTTTCAGGTGATAGGGATGGGAGAACGCTCTGGGTCCATGCTACCTGCAAGGGTGTAGGGAGCTAGTCAAACCAGAACCCATGCAACCACTCACTTTTCTGTAATCAATAAAGTTGTGGCCTAAATTCTGCCAAAAACCAAAACTAAAATTTGAGTCAAATGTGTCTTTATTTAATGGGGAGGTCAGTGGAATTTAGTGTCACGTTAGTGTACATTTCCTTGTCATTTGATCCTAGAAAAAAAATCCATTGGCAAATAATGTGGAAATGAGTGCTAAACTTGTGCTATATTCCTATATTCCTTTATTTCACTTTGTGCAGAAGCTCAAATATAATGTGGAAATTTAGAGTTGGGGAAACAGTGTGAAAATGGAATAAACTGCTACCTAAATGCAGCCACTGTTTCTCTCATATGATGGCCTTTGACACTTGATATATTTTTTTAGGACTGACCCTATTCTACTGTGACTACAATTTGTTGTAGACTGCTTTCAATTGTGCATTTTAAAATTTCTGGGACCTGCCCTGGGTCCTTATGGTGAACACTAGGGTAATCAAACAAACAAACAAAGAAACAAAAATGTATTTATGTATCACTTTCAATGAGGCATCCTGAAGCTGTTTACAATATAATAACATATGAAAACATATATGAAAAACAATTTTAGGCCCCAGGCTATATGGAACTTTGTACACCAATACCAATACGGGAGGAATACATATAAAATGTTTACAAAATGCACACAATGTAAATTCACAAAAAAGGATGAAAGAGACCTATGAGTGGGTGCATGAAAAACTGACATGTCTAGTTCAATGACATTTTTTGGGCTGGATTTTGTGGGTTGCTGTATCAAGAGTATCTATACACTAGGACACAAAGCTAACCCAACAGCACATCATTCTAGACCTAATATTGAATACCTAATGCATCCTATCACATTTCTGAGAGTGGGTAGAAGACTATGCTAGAAGGAAAAATGGATAATTTGAGCAGATTATCCCCAGAATATTTCATAAAATAGCAAGGTATAATTTTACTGCAATAGCACTTCAAAAATAAGGGTTGTAACCATACAAGAGGGGGAAAGGGGAGGAGACCCAGAGATGTTTTTCCTAGCAATTTTACACATTACTGATTTTGTTACATTCTATTCTGAAAAGCATCAAATCATTAGAGATTATGGGCAAATAAAATAAGATAAAATGTAATTTTTATGCCTTTTGTCTTGCTATTTTTTCCATAAAGAATGTGTAACAATCCGGAAAGTTTGAAGTATACTAATGGTACTTCTAATGAAAATTACCCTAGAGAACACCGTAAATCACCAGGGCTTTCTCCTCCAGAGGAAAATGACATTGTAAAAGCTGCCTTAACTACATATTGAAAGGGAAGGGGAAAATATCAATAAGGAGATGCAATCATTTCTGATAAAAATGCATGCCAAGGCACCAGATTTCAAACCTATTTGATCCTCATATAGGTAACCAAAATCCTTGAGATTGTAATATAATCCTGGAATTTCTGGGAATCTTTGGCAGGATAAGATGCTATCCAGAACTGTACTTACAGGAAAACATGGTCTCTACACAACAGTCAACAGTATCCATACTATGTCTTGGAAGATCTGGATGTCCCTCTCTCTTGACGAACCAAAGAACGCAATCAACTCTCAGGAATGTGGTAAAGCCCCCAGACAGGATGGAATCCCAACAGAAGTGCTGAAAGCCAGCTTACATTCTTCCCTCATGACACCTCCATAGCCTCCACTTGCAGTGTTGGGAACAAGGACCTGTGCCATAAGACATGTGTGACTCCAGCATTGTGACTCACAAGAACAAAGGTGCTCACCAAAACTGCAACAGCTACCATGGATCTCCCTGTTGAGTACCATGGGGAAAGCTTTCCCCTGTGTAGTTCTCAACAGATTACGACCACTTGCTGACAGGGTCTATCCTGAGTCACGATGTGGCTTTATAGCTCAGAGGTCAACAGCCAAGATGATGTCTGCAAATGTGACACAAAGGGTGGCAACATCAACCCTACCATTTTGGAATCATTTGCAGATGACCACAGTGCCTATAGACAGGCAGCCAAGTTGTGTATCAATAGCAGTGACAGGGGGAGAAATGACCTGTAGGAGGAGCGCAGAGAGAAGAAACACTATGGTGCAACAGGATGCCTTCATCTGCCTCAGCTGCAACAAAACATGTCTCTACATGTGTCTGCAGCCACAGCAGGCGCTGTAACCATCCAACAACTTGACCTCACCCACAAAGGCACACTCCTCCATTGTCTCCTGAGACAGACAGATGCCTCCTGAGACAATTCAGATGGACAAATCATTTGACCCAGTACAGTACAAGACAGCTTCCTACGCTCCTGATTCATAGCTCACTTGTGCCATACTAGCTCAAATCTTTTGGTATATCTTACCCTGCCCCCCAAATTGTAATGGAGTCAGACACAATGGGCTATCTCCAATGCTGTTTTCCCACATAGTAGACCCACTGGAATTAATGTACATGAATAACTTAGGCTTCGTCATTTCAGTTGTTCTATAACAAGTAGGACTAGAAATGGATACAATGCAATATATATAGATTCCATCTCTTTGTGTATGTCTGTCGCTCTCTCTCTTTCTCTCTTTCTCTGTGTGTGTATTCCCCATGTGCTCAGTCTCCCAAGGTTTGAAAGCACATGAAGCTTGCAGAAGCTAAGTGGGTTCAGGCAGTGCCTGGATGGATGAACACCTGGAAACCACATGAGTTCCATAATGGGATTTCAATGTAAGAAAATGAATTTAAGAATATGTTTCATTATGGCTGGAAATGAAACATATTTCTCAACATTATTTCTTGAAATTGTAAAAAAAGTGACTCTCTTATTGAGCCCAGAGAGGTTTGCTTTTGTAGAAATGTAGTCAAGGACATCTCTTCTCTTTCTCTGCTTCTACTGGAAGAAACCCTTCATGAAGAATTTGACTGAAGGTGGAGAGGGGAAGAATCAGCAGCCCAATTTCAAGCAATTCCAGGCATTTACATCCCAAAGAAAATGCTAAAGCGCTGCAGTCTGAACAACCAGAGTGTGAGATAATGAGAGAGCACCTGCTGACAAAACCCTATAAATAGCCCGCAGCAACATATTCATATCTTGTTGCAAATCAGAATGGAAGACTAGCAAGCATCATAAGATTGTTCTCTTGCTGTTTCATAATACCTTCCATTGTTGATTCTTCTCTGTCTCTCTCACATGAGGAGCATTTTGATTTCCTCTGTGATGAAAATACTTCCAGATGTAATGGTAAGAATAACAATAAAAGAAAATACTGTTTTTAAAGCCTGTGCATTTAGGATTGCTTCTAAAAAAATAAGTAATGATATGAGTGACAGATTGTAGGGTATGCCTTTAAATGGGAAAAAATAGGAGCACTCTCTGTGTGTGCATGTTTGTGTGAGAGTATTTTTTTTATAATGGGTAAGTCAAAAAATTAGGCTGAATGATTTAACTAGCTGCTAACCTGGAGGAGAGTCTCATATGATATCAGTGGTCAGGTAGACCATTGAGAACAAATATGGTCCAGCAGCTACCAAAGTCTAATAGTTCCAGCAAAATAATATAATTTGGGTTACATCATTGGAGCTAACCAAGCTCGATACATAACTGTATGAGAGCTACTGATCTTAATTTGAATCTGGGTTAGATTAATCATTAAGCAAAGTAAGTCCATGCTTAGGGCGTCAAGGAAAGGGGGATACCACAAAAATTTTCCATTGCCAGATTTTTAACATTAATGGTCACAGATTGCTCAACTGAGTATTCATTTTCTCAGTATATTAAAGTATATTAAAAATCCCAAAAGAGCAACCATGCAACAAGGCTCTATACTACTAAGTATAGAGGCAGATGTGTTATGCAAGATTAGTTTGAGGATCTGATCAAATACTTTGCAATTAGAAAAAGTAGAAGAAAAAATTCAAATATAAATAAAGTGGACGTATAAAAGAATAAACATTATTTTTTCATGTTACTGTAGGTTTGGTTCCATTTTGAAAAATAAAAATTTATTTTACGGTTTATTATTGTTTATATTTTAAATCTTTTAAGTGCTTAGGGCCTCTAAATGTCTCAATATGGCCCTGGTTTGAATCCTGGCAATCCTGTGAGTATGTCTGAGGTGTGGGATGTCAGTAAGTTGCCTGCCCTGGGTTGAGTCACAAGTTCCCTGAAGAAGCAAGTGTATAGTTTGGCAGTGCTCCTGGACCCAGCTCTGTCCCTGGAGGCTCGGGTGACCTCAGAGTGTGGGAAGCACCTATTATCAGCTTAGGTTAGTGAACTGGATCAGGACAGCTTGACCACAGTTATCCATGCATTATGCATTAACCTCATGGTTAGAATACTGTGATACACTCTACTTGGGGCTACTCTTGCAGTTGGTCTAGAGGCTGCAACTGGTACAGAACACAGTGGCTAGGTTGCTTATGGGGCCAAACTACCACCAGCATATAATACCCCAATGGTGTAGCATGAGTGTGGGCACAGGGAAGGTGTAGCATGAGTGTGGGCACAGGGATGGATGGGTAAAGAAATTAAAAAAGAAGATAAGACAATATTTCTTTACGCCACCACAGCTGCAAGAACTATGTTGGCACAAAACTGGAAAACGGAAACTATACCCAGCATAAGTGACTGGCAGGTTAAAATGGTAAACTATGCTGAGCTTGATAGACTAACTGGTAGAATACGAGACCAAGATGAACAGAAATTTCAGAAAAACTGGAGTAAATATTGAAAATATATTGGAATAAATTTGTAGAGGGAACTGGCGGGGTTGGAATAACTCTAACAGTGATCGGTTAACATCTAAGATTAAAAATCAAATACGTGATTGCGGAATTTATTTGATACCTACCAAAAGGGTGGAGGGGAGTCCAAGGCTCGGTAGAGCCTAAAACACTATGATTTTCTTTTATGATTTATTGTATAATTTGGGGAAGGGAAATAATAAATTATGTAAATGAATTATATCTATATTTATATGTATACTGACATAGCTATTGGTATGTTTATGTTTATTCTATACCTACACCGATATGTTTCTTTGTATAATTTGAATAAAAATGTATTGGGGGGAAAAAAAGAGTGTGGGCACAGGGATGGTCCTGCCTCAATATGGCTACATGCTTACGTCATGGGCTTAGTTGAAAATGGCTTCTCCATGTGAACTAGGAAATGACCTCTCCAGACAATGGAACAACTCTTCTTTTCTTATCTCTGTGACTGTCATCTTCTGGGTGATGCGAATGCCTTAGGCTGCTGAATGCACATGTGTACTCTGTCCATTTCCCCCCTCCCACCCCACCCCCATCCCTGGGCACTGGCACATAGCTGTCAACTTACAGATTTGAAAATAAGGGACCAGCACCCAAAATAAGGGACCTGCAACCTCACCTGTTCCAGGCACTCCAATCTTCCTGTCCTCCTGAAATCTGGTCAAACTCATGCTTGTAGCTTCGAGAACACTGTCCAACCAACTTTGTAACCAGAGGTTCAACTGAATAGAATCTGAATCACATGCACCACAAGGCCTATGCAGCCTCAATTTAAGATGGCTCCCCGGCCTGGCTTTGCACTGCAAAGTTTGCAGCAGCACGTGCAACAAAATGGCGCCCAGCATTCAAAAACCCCCTCAGCTTGCATTAAATAGCCACACACAAGGCATGCAAGCTCCACCCCCCCGTCGTTCTTAGACTTCTTATTGGGTGAGCAACACAGCCAAGCAACACAGTTGGAGCCTCCCTCCTCCCTGGCCGGGAGGGAGGGAGGGCGAGGAGCTGCTTCCTTTGAAATTTAAGGGACATCATTTAAGGGACATTTAAGGGACATCCTTCAATAAGGGACAGCAGCGGGACATGGCCCTGGAATAAGGGACTGTCCCTTCAAATAAGGGACACTTGACAGCTATGCACTGGCAACACATGCTACACCACTGTAATACCCTGTTTGTGGGATTTGCACTGGCTATCAGTCCGCTTTGGAGCCAAGATCAAGATGTTTGTTGTAACATATAAGGCCCTATAGGGCTCCGTATCAGGTTACCTGAGAGACTTTCTTATCCCTTATGTATCCTATAGATAACTGTGGTCTGCAGGAGAGTTCTTCCTGCAAGTTTCAGAGACCTCAGAATTCAACCCCACACCAACCCAGAACAGGGCTTTTAGTGTGGCTGCCCCTGTGGAATAGCATCCCTGTTGGGATACAATAGTCACCCACTATCTTTGTGGAAACAACTGAAAACATTTTTGTTCTGGCAAGTTTTCCCAGCTGGATAAATAGGTCTTTGCCATGAGAGTCTATTTGGTTTGGGTTTTGTTTTGTTTTAACTGTTTAAGTGTATCTTTTGTGGGGAGGGGGGTATTTCAACTTTTAATTGTATCATTATCTGCTTTTGCTGTTTTTATTCTAAACCACCCTGTGACAATTGTATAGAAGGTGATTAATAAATTGATAAGCAACAACAGCTCCAGTGAGCTGCTAAAATGTCCTACATCTAAACTAGAACAGTGGCAAATCGGATTGAAAGACCATTTATTTTCACACTGTATCAGCCTTCAAGAAAAAGCTTGAGCTCTTGAATTATATATGAACAGTTCTGTCTCAGTAACACAGAAACAAGAAGAGATTTCAGATACTATAAACTCCTTAACACAACGTTCTAGTGCCTTACACATTTATTTCCTTTCCATGCTCATCAGTGTGCATTTTGTGTGGGTGTTTGTTGGAGGAGGAAAAGAAAGCATTCCCCTCCCAAAGATTCTGGAAGAGACCTTGTTTCTAAGAGACTGTGATAATACAAAACATCTTAGCAACTGAAATAGCATGTTCTCAGTAGAACAAATCAACTACACCACTTAGTTTAGTCAACAAGAAGGTTTTGTTGTTGGAATCACGATGATATATTTATTTATTTTAAAGAACTCATGGTGGGAACGGATGTGTGGTAAGCTTTCACTCAGGATTTTTTCCTAACCTAATAATGAGAGCATAAGCAATGTGTATTAACAATACTCCATTAGACTATTATGCTGCTTAGAATGCAATCCTATACACCAAGCATGGGAACCTCAGGAACCTCAGTCCTGGCGGCCACTTCTCTCTTGGGCCATTGGAAATCTCTCCAGGAGTCACCCCTCACTGGTCTTGCTTTGCAACCAAAATGGTTCTGCCTACCAGGAATGTGTCCTTGAACTCTGAGAATGTCTCTTCGTAGTGTGGATTGGGGGTGTAGGACGTAGAGTTGTGTGTGAATGTGTATAGAAACTAGCCTACTGCAAGTGTAGCATTTGCGTTCATTGTTCCACCCACTGTTGCCTCTCGCTCTGGCCACCACTGGCATTGACCCAAGTAAATCTGGCTATATGCCATTCCAGAGCTTTTTCATGAGTATTTTAAGAAAACATGTGTGGATCTGCTTCCAGAAAGCTCCTCCCCTAGCAGGGGATATATCTTGACTGCACAGGAAAGGTGCCTGAACTTTAACTGTTTTGCACATTGTATTTTTAAATTGATGTAACTCATGCCGTGATCTCATGGTGAATGCAGAGAGAAATGTAATAACTTTGTGACCTCATGGTGAATGTTGGGTAAGATGTCCTCACAATGACATCTATAACCTTGTGTATATGAATATTCCCTGTTTTTTTTTAAAAAAAAATATTTTATGAGCCAAGGTTGTTGGATTTCATTTTGGTTTGTTCTCTAGAAACCTGTTGTGATTGATGACTTGCAGTAATAAAGCGAAGCCTCCTTGAGTTACCCATTTTATTAGGGCAGTAACAAGGTATTACTTCCAAGCCAGCATTTTTGACAATTGTCCTGAAGGTGGCAATAAAACCATGAATGCTTACTAAAAATATAACTGGCCTTAAATAATACACACCACTGCTGTAGTGCAATGCTACTCAGAGTAAGTAAGGCCAGCTCAAACCATTTTGACACCAGAGGCAAACCCAAGATTGGCTTCCCCCTCCTCACCAGTGAAAAGGAGGTGAAGGAAGATCTGCATCTGGAACAAGGGGCAGGGGAGAAGCTCGACATCAGGATCTGCTACCCCAGTAAAACTTTCTGCCTGAGGTAGTTGTCTCCCTTGCCTCATGGTTGGGCTGGACTTAAATAAATATGTACATCAGAATCGGCTGTGCCAGTGAATCCTGCCACTTGAGGCAGTTGCTTCCCTTAGTCTCATAAGTGGGCTGGCCCTGAGTGTAAGTGATGTTTCAAGCATTCTTCTTTTTTGAACAAGAACAGAATAATGTCAGAGATTTGATAAGATGCATGGTAGTATTACAACCTGATCAGTCTCTAGAAGAACCTTGCAAATAACACTGAATATAGCCTGGAAATATGGGTTATGCTTACATAACCAAAGTATTTTACAGTGTTCTGATAATGAAAGATAAAAGAAAGATAACACTGTTAACCAATAAAATGCCAGTGATATAATTTCCTCAGTAAATTATTCATCATTTCTCCATCAATGGTTGGAGAGGGAAAGAGAAATTCCAGCCCTGTCATAAAGTTCTATTGTATCCAGGTACAACTGGAGATTAATCTAGTGTTGCCCTTGTGATAGTCTAGGTATGGGCAGTCTTAGGCCCTGGGTTTAAATGCAGCCCTCTAAGCCTCTCTTATCCGTCCCTCAGAGTTCTCTTCAGGCCATAACCTTCCCAAGTCACATTCCTCAGCAACTCTATACTCTCCTTGAGTATTTTTGTGTAACTGGAATGTGTCCCTGAACTCTTATCATGTTCCTTAGTTACCTGGTAGAGAGGGATGTGTAAGTGTGACTAAACGAGCCTAGTTACAGATAGGTAGCCGTGTTGGTCTGCCATAGTCAAAACAAAAAAAATTCCTTCCAGTAGCACCTTAAAGACCAACTAAGTTAGTTCTTGGTATGAGCTTTCGTGTGCATGCACACTTCTGTTTCAGTGTATCTGAAGAAGTGTGCATGCACACGAAAGCTCATACCAAGAACTAACTTAGTTGGTCTTTAAGGTGCTACTGGAAGGATTTTTTTTTGTTTAAACGAGCCTACTGTACAAAAGTAAAATATTTTTTTACTCTGGCAATGTTTGCTTCTGGCCCTGTCCACCACTGGCCTGCGGCCATTGCGGGCTTCTCATAACAGAATGTAGTCCTGTGATAGTGTTTTGACTGTTGTTCCTGAACTGTACGGTTCATTAAATTAGGGCAAATCAACAAAGATAATTCTGATATCAGTGCAAGCAAAAGGGATTAATAGGTGGAAAGCAGGGGGCAGGCAAAGCCGTGAGACATTCACTGAATGAGCATTGTAGACTCATTGAGTTTTGGTTGTCATTGTTTGCTCCCACCCTAGTTTCCTAGCACAGAGACAAAGGCTGTATACCCATGGCATATGGTATTGAAGCAGTGCAGACCAAGTATTAGCTTAATCTGTCTAGTCCACACACAGTGTAACGCTATTGTGTGTGAGAGAGATTATCTATATCTATATCTATATCTATATCTATATCTATCTATCTATCTATCTATCTATATCTATATCTATCTATCTATCTATCTATCTATCTATCTATCATCTATCTATATATATATATACACACAGACACATATATACACACATATATATATTGCCCCTGAAAAGCACGTCCTGAAAAGCTAGTTTCATTCCAAAAATAAAAGCTCATTGCAGCTTGATTCTTCATTACCCTGCAGTATGTCCATTAGAAAACAGAAGTAAGTGGTCCCAGGTGACAATATAACCACACCTAGCCAACGACATTGTCAGTGAACTTATACCAAGATTGCAGTCAGCATTTCCTCTTCATTAGCCTGGGAAATGTGATGGTGTGGATATCCTAATCAAGGGGAGGGCTTTCAAATGCACATGAAGTAACCATACCAACCCTTGTATACAGAATCATTCTTGTTTGAAAGTAGCATGTTGAGGACAAGCACGGACAATTCCAGATTAAGAAAAAACTACATTTTTTGGTGCTACAAACAGGCTAGCCAGCCCCAAAGAGTGGAACAAATGCAAACCTGGTCTCTTCCTTAGTGTGCAAAAGTAATGTAAGATCTTGTCATAGAAGAATATTTGCAGAGTGCACTGCTCATTTGGAGTACAAAACAATTTCAAAAAATGTCTAACAGCTCTTTCTGAAGATCAACCATAAAAAATGGTGCAAGATGGTTTACACACTGAATCAACTTTAAGTGGAATGGTTTTTAACATTCTCCAGGAGACAGGTCTTTAGTGAAGATATACAGAGTCTATATCTGTAGATATCTGGGAACATTTTTCTTACAGTAAACTTTAGTACTGGTGAGGAGCCTTTGTGACTCAGTCCCATAATCTACAGAAAAGGGAAGCAGGGCACAGATGTGCATGGCCTCCATGTGGCTTAGCAATGCTGCATCCTTGACAAGCACAGGGCATCTCTTGGGACCAGTGGATAGGTTAGTGTCTCCTTGATGATAATGTCTTTAGTTTGTCTGCTGAGACTGTCAATAAAAGAACCAATTAGTGCAGTATTATCATTACATGGACATCTGTATAGGAACTGGAACCGAGCCAAACGGTCATTAGATGATGACTTTCAGGTGTTATCTGGACCAGATACTGGATTAAACCTCATTTCTATAGGCCAAGTGGTATGCATTCAGAAGCAACATGAATAGTGTTCAAACAAGATAGAAAAGTCCATATATTCTATTGTCAACATAATCAAATTAAACATGCTCAGGGAAAGGGGGTAATATATCAAAGTATATTAATTCATGCAATCTCATACAGTTTAGTGGAGCACAGTTGTACAGAAAGGCCTTTCTATAGTGAGCAAAATGAGGGCTCAATTTAGAAACCCCAGCTAGCAGTTTGCAAATGTGCAATTAAAATCCTGGCTCTTGTCTAATTATAGAACACTTAAGTTAAATGATCTTAATAGACACATAATGATAGCTTTATAAACCTACTGTTACTTATAATCCAAAGTAATTTGTAGTTCACTTTAAAAAGCATCCATTAAATGCCTATTATGATCTTTATGTAATTTAAGGAGACATTTAATGAATGCTTTATAAACCTAAATAGCAATTATTCCCAAAGACAACTGGTAACCATCTAGAGAAACACAGTCATCAATGTAAATTGGCCATTCAGATGAAATTGGGGAACTAATACTTAAAGTCCATTGAACTGTATGAAAAACCAAATTGCATGTATTTTTCTTGATACAAAACCATTGTTCTTGTTGTTGTCGTTAATAGGCAAAATTGCTGGGATATCAGTTCTGACCAGTTTTGTTAATTACAAATCTGATCCACCTTTAGTCTTAATCAATCAGAAGGCCAACTCTGTGTGGAAGATGCTCCAAAAATTGTTGAGCTTTTTTTTATCTTTAGGTCACCTGTCAGCCAAGCAAGCCACTACAGGCTCCAAGTGCAAAGGTTGTATCGCCTCAGATTATAACCTTGATAGTCAATCCTGAAGTAATTATCAGCATTATTAAACATGACCAGCTTGTATGGGCCAACACCCAGTCCTCCTCTGCAGCTAGCATAGTGTAAATCAGGAGCAGCTCCATTTAGCTGTCTAGGTTATTGCTCGCTCCAAAGCCCCAGCAGCAATTTGGAACTAATCCTCCCTGGGCATGACACCAAACTAAAGATTCCTAATGAAAATATAAGGATCCCATTACACCTTAACGGTGTTTTAAAATAGTCATTATGCTAAAAGTCTCCAGCCAGCAACTGCATGTTTTCATTATCATACACGTTTGACCAGATAGTCCATTAAAACCCAGGGGCAGGGAGGAATGCTTCCTAAGGTGGTGGAATTTACAAATGGCCATTCTGTCATCAAGTATTGCAAGTGCTCTTGTTTGATTCTCATCTATGACTGAATTCATCTATCAATATAAAATCTGTAGTTACGTAAAATCAATGAGCACACAGTTAATGTGGGAGGCAGCATCATATCTATAGGCTTCTTCAGTGAGCCCAAAGCCTAATGCAGACAGAGTTAGGTATGGAGCACTGAAGCCATTTTTAACAAGAGCTGAGCTCATGCACCCTCATAATTAGAAAAGATAAGGAATAAGGATCACCATTAGCTGGTTCAACCCACCTTTCATCCTCCATAAGACTTCCCAAACTGCCCGTGTTTAGAGTTGTTTCTTGCCATCTGCCTAGGATTGGACCCATGCTGCTAAGGAGGGCTGATCTGGATGCTACTTCACCATTGTGAGAGAAATGAAAGACCTATAGCAATTCAAGGGTGAGTTGCAGCCCTGTTACTACAGGGTGCCCAGGGAACTCCTGCAATATTATGCTACACATAGCAAATCTGGGCTGGAGGCTGAGATCTCAGGCGTCTGATGAGAGACATGTCTGAGTACAGTGGCATAGCGTGGGGGGTGCAGGGGGGCTGGCTGCACCGGGCGCAACATCTGGGGGGGGGCGCGCTCACACTTGCAGCTCTCTGCCCCCTGCTAAAATCTACAGGTTAGGGGGCGCAAATTACTTGCCTTGCCCCGGGTGCTGACAACCCACGCTGCGCCACTGTCTGAGTAGGACAAGGAGTAGTGGTGCTTGCTGACCCTTCCACTCCATTTATGAGGCCAAGGGAATGAGAATCCAGGAGGACCAAGAGGGAACCAGGACAGAGGCTGTGTTTAATTCTACCATGACTGGAATAGTTCTAGAGCACTACAGCATCTCTAGCAATCCTCCATTTTGTTCTGCATATGGGAAAGCACAACAGTAGCACATATACAATGGGCAAGATCAGTCAAGAGGAGTTAGTAGTTGGTTGTCCAGAGCCAACAGATGCTTCGGTTGGCCCTCCGTGCCTGGCTCTAACTCCATCCATGCCCTGAAGATGCTGGAATAATATCTTCCTGTCAACTCTCTCACACAATCGATTTTGACATTTGCCTCCCAGCAGAGGCCCTTCTATCTGGAGGCTATTGCTGTTGCTTTGAGGGGCAAGTGAGAAATGAGTTACTAGAGCTTCAGTTTGTGTCTTTGCTGCCTGCTTTCCTCCCTTCATTTAGTTGGTATGGCAGCTGGGAGTGCCACTTAAATGGGGAGAAGGAGACAGAGTCACCAAAGGAAGCTGAAATGGGAGCTATTCAGGAAAAAAAACAAAATGAAGTCCTTCTTCACACATAGTATAGTTAAAATATGAAATTTGCTTTTGCAGCATATGGTTACAGCCACCTATTTAGACACCTTTAAAACAGGATTAGACTAACTGATGGAGAAGACTATCAATACCTACTGGTCATGAAGACTATATACCATCTGCAACATGCCTCTAAATAACTGTCACAGGGGAACAACAGTGGGGAAGGATTATTGAACTCATGTCCTGCTTGGAAATACAATGCTGGACTAGGTCTGTGGTCTGGTCAAGAAAGGCCATTTTGTGTTTTTATAGTCTCCATTTCTGGGTGACAGAAGCAAAGGGAAAAACTGGACAGTGAATTAGGGGCTCTTCCTTACAAATGAAATTAAATGGATCCAATTCACTTTTATGGTGGAAAGTGACACAACTGGAGTAAGGGCAAATTTTGTACCCTTATACTGCAGTCACCACAAACTGTTGGCCTCCACAGTGTTCCAGAATGTAATGTTCCTTTCCCACTCACTCGTTCTGACTTATTATTGTTAGGGGAGAAAAATCATTTTTATGGCTGATAAACCTGCAGTTTGATGACCGGAATCCCCATGTAGTACAAGAACCACTGCTGGTGTCAGGCTTTCTGCCATAATGATGGTGTTTGGACAAGAGATATGAACAGGGACGGCAAAATGGATTGTGCATGAACAGCTAATTAAAAGTTTTAATAAGTCCACCGAAAGCTCTCTGACAACTTTGTAGACTTTCTTAAGATTGTTTACATTCATCTAAAAGAAAGCTGAAGGACATTCCCAGGAATACATCGCCATGCTCTGCCTGAAACATGTCACCTCTTCTATTTGTTATATTTTACCTGCTGTGCATTTCAAAGGAAATGAAGGGAACTCAGCTGTTGGGGCCTTAATGCAAAGATTCATTTGAATTTTCTCCTGGTTTTGCAAGAACAAAACAGAAGTAGCTTACACCAAGAATATAACATGAAAGTAAGTCCCACTGGCAGGTGGATGATCATTATCTAGCAAATATTTATTTTGTGACATAAATCAAAATTTAAAATGTGAATAACACAGAAACATGTTTGTTTTCAGTGATGTCTGAGTTATGATCATCATCATTATACATAGTACAGCCAAGAAGAACAACAGGGTAGGGAAAGGACAAAACATTTCTTTGAAATCTGACAATTTATTTTTCTTACATTTTTACCCTGCTCTCTCTCATGTGCCACAGGGCCAGAGAAGCCAACAAAGCAGAAATCCATTCTACTAATTTGTATAATAAATATTGCAACATAATTGCTAAGACTGAGAAGTAGCTCACTAGGTGGGAGGCATCTGCTATGCTACACTAGGTTCCTGGCAGGTGGGTCACTTTTGGTTACCAGGAAGAAGGGAGGAAGGGAAAGGTTAGGTGAATGTGGTGCAAGTGCACTGCTGGTGGCAAATCAGCATTCCTGCAGATGTGCTTGAAACATGCCAAGCTTCACAATGCCTTACCCCTCTACTTCCCAATAGCAAGCAATGGATGTCCACCTGTCAGAAAGCTGGGGTAGCAGTTCCATCTCACTCAGTGAGCTACTTCTACTGAAACCAGATACAACAGCAGTTCAAAAAAAGTAAAACACATGTTTTTAAAGAAAATCCCAGTCTTTCAAGATAACACTCACACAACACAGTCAACAGGTATACAACCTGTGTGGCTGTGTTTGTAAATAGCTGACTTATGCACTCTTACAGTTGTTAGCATGTAACATTCAACAACTATGCAGACTTTGGACCTGTGTACAAAATCAGTGAAATGTACTCTATCACACAAACACTTGAGCACTGTGCAATGTGTGAACAAGCCTAGTGTCTTCATCCTTTTGCATTCTAAATATTGCAGTGTTGAACACAGGTAGGTTTTCGTGGGGAGAGGATTACCCTTGTAGAACCACATCTGAGAAGGCCCTGCTGTAAATCCTCACAAAAGACCCATCCTGAATGGAAGAATACAGAACAGTACAGTACTGCAATGTATTTGACTACTGCAATGCATGATATTTATGGAGCCACATCTCTGATAAGGAGTGCAATAATTCCAGTAGGCTCCAAATTGTTATTTGGGACTTTCTGTAGGTGTATATTTCCTGAGTACTTTAAAGATCATTACTGGCTTCCAGTTTATTTCCAGTCACAACTCAAATGGTTGTTGTTTTAAAAAACCCTTAAAGCCTGAAATACAACCAGGATATCTTGTCAGTTCTGAAGCTGCCCATTAATTAAGATTGCCACATGAGGTCCATCCCTGGGTCACTTTCCAGAGGCTGGTAGTTACAGAAAGAAAGATAAAACCTTCTCTAGGTTTGCATTCTGCTGCTAAGTTCCATCTCCCAGACAAATTTCACAGATTCCTCCTTTTAATCGCTATTAGTTGCAAATCTTGATAGTTTACTAATATTAATGAAACACTGATTGAATTTAATTAGGTTTCTCTGCTCTCTGCTGATTTTTCAGTTTTTCATAGTGTTTGACTTCTATTCATTAGTTCATTTTAATTACCGGTATTTTGTAAGACAGATTGAAGACTCCCAAGTGGAAAGACCTAGTTATTTGAATGAGTTCCTTCACAGACCTGTCAGGTGATAAGCATCTCAGGATGAGGCCCTTCCAATTGTTCCACACCCTGCTGGAGTACATCTGAGAGCAACCAAGGTGAGGGCTTTTTCTGCTGTGAGGCCTAGTCTGTAGAACCATCTCCTTCCTGAAATAAGGCAGACACAAACTGCTAAATTTATATTGCCTCCTGAAAATGCATGCATTCATTCAAACCTTTGTGGGCTATATAGGACCTTATAGGCAGAGGCGTAGCAAAGTCAGGTGGTACCCAGTGCAAAAAAAAATCCCCCCCATTGCAATTTTTGGGAATGTTACCCAGAGTTGTTGAGCTTTATTTAGGGAGGATACTCCAAAGTTTTTGAGGGTTTTTTTTAGGGAAGGCGGGCAGCACTCGCATCCCTGGCGGACTGATTTTCGGGATTGGCGTGATTGTTGTCGTGAAAGTCCACCCAAGGATCTCACAGATCCGCCAGGTGTCTGGATCATGAAAATTTGATCGCTGATTGCATAAAACCGCCTGCCGGGGATGCGACCGCCTCACGCCAGTGGTGTGCCAGGCTAAACACCAGGCATATTTGCGCGATCAGGGGGCAGATTTTCACAACCACAATCACACTGAGGGGAGTTTGCCACCCCTCTCCCAGGCATGACACCCAGGGTGGACCGCACCCCCCTTGCAATGCCCCTGCTTATTGGTTCCCATTTGTCTTGCCTTTTAATTCCTAGGTCATCCCGACTATTGTTCACTTCAGGCTCTGGATATGGTTGCCCATAGTGCCAGCCTTTGGCTCTGACACTATTCTTCACTCTTCAGCTTGCACAATTTTAAGAAGATATATGATTAGGATGAGATATGCCAAACATACTGATAATGAAGAAATATTCTATAAGTCATAACCCTATGCCAACATCATAGCAAATTTCAGAAGTACTAATAGGCACATAAGC